>NC_141874.1:394561618-394713681 GCF_056163025.1 Triticum urartu | reverse complement strand
CATGTCCTTAAAATTTTGGATAAACCGGTTTTTTAACTCGGCCCAGGACCCAATGGAGTTAGCTGGCAAACTTTTTAACCAAGTACGAGCTGTTCCTTCCAACATCATGGTGAAATACTTAGCACATACCGCTTCATCCACATCCATCATCTTCATCGCCATCTCATAACTCTCAACCCATGACTCAGGGGGCAAATCGGCAGTATAATTGGGCACCTTATGAGGGCCCTTAAAATCCTTGGGCAGTCACACATTACGCAAGGCTGGGGTGAGGCACGGTACCCCCAAAGAACTAAAGACCACACCTGGCTCCACTGAGGTGGCTGGACGAACCAGAGTAGGCTGACGAGCTGCGTGCTATGCTGCTAACTCGGCCTCTCGACGTGCTCGGCCGTGATCCACCACATCTTGTGCATTAGCACCACCACCCGCTGGGTTACGGTGCCGTGCACTGCTTGACACAGCCGGTTCATCAATATGCCTGTTGTAGCTCCGACTTGGACAGGGGGTGGAATGAATCTGCTCGCGACTATGCGAATAAACCTGCTGCTGGGTTAAAGCGGTTTGAAGGAGCTCTCTAGCCCGTCGTGTCTCAACTACCACCGGTGACTCACCTTCGATTGGGAGAGCTGCCAATCATGAAGCGGCGGCCACAATGTTATCCAACGGGTTGGAGTAATGACCCGGGGTTGTTGGAACGTGCTGTGACAAGATGTTATTCTGACGAAGCGGGTCCATCGTGCGCGGCTGAACCGACGCTCCTGTTACCGGTGCTTCTGCCCGGTTTACCATTGGTTGGTTACTGGTTCCTGCTCCTCGCATATTGAAGAGATTTCTTGGCTCATAAACCGGCGGAAGGTGCGACCGGCATCTCCTTCTCACGACATCATCTGAGGCATTCTGATCCAGCCTAAGTCGGTAGGCTGAGCCTCTAACTCGGCCCGCCCTATAGCCATCCTGCCATTCTCCGCCGCCAGGTCTGCTTTAGCCTGAGTTATCTGATCCTTCACCTTTGCCACCTCCACGTTATGCTGATCCTGATCTGCTGGGTTAACCACCGCCGCCAGTAACGTTGTCAATGCGTCAAATAGATCGGATAAAACTTGAGCCGGCGGGGGTGCCGTCCCTCCTTCCCTAGCTGGTGTTGCAGCTACTGATCCGGAGACTATTGCTGCCGCGGTAGATGAGTATTGTACTGATTGCGTTCCGGCCATGAAGATCGCAACCCGACTCGGCGGATCATGGGGGTCCGGAATACTGTCTCCATCGGAACCACCACTAATCCGGCCATCCTGCAGTTGATACAGTGACTCAGTCTCTCCGGTTGAAGACTCGTCGTCAGAGCAGACAATGGTTTCTCCACCAGATACAGATCCATCCTCATATTTCCGCTCCATGGATGACACCTACAAAGGCGCGCTTTACGGCGGGCTGAACCTGGGCAGACCTCGCACGCTGAGCCGTCTCGACGATGTCGGTGCAGATATCCGGCTCAGGGCCCGGTTCGCCGATCTTGTCGATGAAGACGTGTATTCTGCCAAAGGGGACCCGGTACCCATACTCAATTGAACCGGCCTCGGGACCCCATCCTGCGTCGTCGATGTAGAGCTTGTCACGACAACTCTTAGTCATCCGGCCCACGGCGTATCCCTTGAGTCCTTCGAAGCTGCCCTTCAAGAACTCGAAACCATCGTGCGATAGCCCCACGGTGGGCGCCAACTGTCGTGGTTTTGTCACGGCAGATGTCCTCGTGAAAGGACTTAGTCATGGAGCCATCGCTACGGGTTAGCTTAAAGGGGTTAAAGCGGACAAGGGACGCGAGAGTTTTATACTGGTTTGGCCCCTTACGATGAAGGTAAAGCCTACTCCAGTTGTGATGGAATTGCTAGGGTTTCGATGACCAGGGAGCAAATCCGCTTTGCCTGGCTCTCAAGTTGTTGTATGTCCTCGCTAAACCGCCGTCGGGTCATCCCTTTATATACATAGGTCGACGCCCGTCGGTTTACAGAGTCCCGAGGCCGGATCATCAACGTGTCCAACTCGGTCTCTATTCCTCCTATCTAAGAATACAAGTTACATGATAATGTCGGTTTATATCTATAGGCCTTAACCCGCCTTTGGGACTTGGGCCTTCATAAAGCGCCACCATCCTTGTCTTCATGGGCTCTGAATAGAATAATCATCATGGGGATAATTCAGCCTCTTCTAGCCGGTTTACGTCCAATAGTAATATCCCCAACAAACACCCAAAGGGTTTACTAGAGTCAATAATCTAGTTCACATCGCTACGTGATTAGCACCCAAAGAGTACTAAGGTGTGATTATTTTTTGCTTGTGAGAGAGGTTTAGTCAACGGGTCTGCCACATTCAGATCCGTATGTATTTTGCAAATTTCTATGTCTGCAATGCTCTGCATGGAGCTACTCAAGCTAATTGCTCCCACATTCAATATGTATCTAGATTCAAACTTAGAGTCATCTAGATCAGTGTCAAAGTTTGCACACTTTGTTAGCACCTTTTAGGATTGACAAAACCTTCCGGTTGCATCATATACAAGTCTTTTTTAATATCCACTAAGGGATGAAGTTTTTGACATCCATTTGCCAAATTTCATAATCATAAAATGTCGCAATTGCTAACATGATTCAGACAGATACTTAAGCATCGCTACGGGTGAGAAAGTCTCATTATAGTCAACTCCTTGAACTTTGTCGAAAAACTTTTGCGACAAGTCGAGCTTTGTAGATAGTTACATTACAATCAACGTTAGTCTTCTTCTTGAAGATCCATTTATTCTCAATGGCTTGCCAATCATCGGGCGGTCCACCAAAGTCCACACTTTGTTCTCATACATGGATCATATCTTAGATTTCATGGCCTCAAGCCATCTTTCTGAATTTGGGCTCATCATAGCTTCTTCATAGTTCATCGGTTCACCGTGGTCTAATAAAATGACTTCCAGGACAGGACTACCGTACCACTCTGGTGCGGAACGTGTTATGATCGACCTACGAAGTTCTGTAGTAAGTTGATCTGAAGTTTCATGATCATCATCATTAGCTTCCTCTCTAGTTGGTGTAGGCATCATGGGAACGGATTTCTTCGATGATCAGCTACTTTCCAATCTGAGAGAAGGTACAACTACCTTATCAAGTTCTACTTTCCTCCCACTCACTTCTTTCGAGAGAAACTCCTTCTCTAGAAATGACCATTCTTAGCAACAAAGATCTTGCCTTCGGATCTATGCTAGAAGGTGTACCCAATAGTTAATTTTGGCTATCCTATGAAGATGCACTTCTTCAATTTGGGTTCGAGTTTATCAGGCTGATGCTTTTTCACAATAGCATCACAACCCCAATCTTTAAGAAACGATAGCTTTGGTTTATTGCCAAACCATAGTTCATATAGTGTCGTCTCAACAGATTTAGACGGTGCCCTATTTAACGTGAATGCAGCTTGTCTCTAATGCATAACCCCAAAACTACAGTGGTAAATCGGTAAGGGACATCATAGATCACACCATATCTAATAAAGTGTGGTTACGGCGTTCAGACACACCGTTATGCTGTATTGTTCTAGGTGGCATGAGTTTTGAAACTATTCCACATTGTTTTAGATGAAGGCCAAACTCGTAATTCAAATATCTGCCTCTGCGATCAGATCGTAGAAACTTTATTTTCTTGTTACGATGATTCTCCACTTCACTCTGAAATTCTTTGAACTTTTCAAATGTTTCAAACTTGTGTTTCATCTAGTAGATATACCCGTATCTGCTCAAATCATCTGTGAAGGTCAGAAAATAACGATACCTGCCGCGTGCCTCAACACTCATCGGACCACATACATCGGTATGTATTATTTATAATAAGTCATTGGCTCGCTCCATTGTTCTGGAGAATAGAGTTTCAGTCATCTTGCCCATGAGGCATGGTTCGCAAGTATCAAATGATTCATAATCAAGTGATTCCAAAAGCCCATCTGTATGGAGTTTCTTCATGCCCTTTACACCAATATGACCTAAACAGCAGTGCCAAAAATATGTTGCACTATCATTATCTACTTTGCATCTTTTGGCATCAATATTATCAATATGTGTATCACTACGATCGAGATTCGACAAACCATTGACATTGAGTGCATGACCATAGCAGGTTTTATTCATTTAAACAGAACAAGAATTATTCTCCGACTTAAATTAATAACCGTTGAAATAAACATGATCCAATCATATTCATGCTCAACGCAAACACCAAATAACATTTATTTAGGTTCAACACTAATCCCGAATGTAGAGGGAGTGTGCGATGGCGATCGTATCAACCTTGAAATCACTTCCAACACACATAATCACCTCGTCCTTAACTAGTCTCTGTTCATTCTGCAACTCCTATTTCGAGTTACTAATCTTAGCAACTAAACCAGTATCGGATATCCAGGGGTTGCTATGAACACTAGTAAAGTACACGTCTGTAGCACCCAAGATGCGATTCTATCCTAATCACGTGATGAATTCATGATTGAGGCACAATCGCATTTCGAGCGCATAGCAAGGTGGAGATCATTACAACATACCATGTACTGAATAGATGAGAATACAAGATAAAGGCTTACACTCGCCACAAGCTACATCATGAATACAACAATTCATCAATACATAGCAATCATCATACAGAAGAGAAGGATCCGTCTAAGGATGAAATCAAACAAAAAAGAAGAACGACATCCACCCTGCTAATCCCAGGCTCCCCGACCCGGAACCTATCCCTTGATCGAAGAAGAACTCCAAAAGAAATCAAGCATTGCTCTCACATCGGGTCATCCCATTACCTGTACCTGCAACTGTTGTTGTAGTAACCTATGATCCATGAGGACTCAGCAATCCCATCACCATGTGTAACAAGGCTAGTAAAGATTAATGTGTATGGAATGGATTAGTGGTGAGGTTGCAGCAAGCGACTAAGCACTGTATGGTGGCTAACTTACAAGTACAAGAATAAGATGATAAACTACGCAATGGTCGCAAACTAGTAATGATCAAGAAGTGATCCTGAACTACTTACGTTCAAACATAACTCCATCATGTTCTCTTCTAGAACTCACTCAAAAAGAGACGCTCACGGTTACACACGTGGTTGGTGTATTTTAACTGAATTTACTTCAAGTTCACTATGACCGGATATTAACAAATTCCCATCTGCCACATAACCACGAGCACGGCTCTCGAAAGTTTAAACCCTGCAGGGGTGTCCCAACTTAGCCCATGACAAGCTCACGATCCACGGAGACAATCCTCCATCTTGGGACCCTCCAATCAGACTCGGAATCCTGGTGCACAAGACATTTCGACAATGGTAAAACAAAACCAGCAAGTCCTCCTAACGTGCCGACACCTTGATAGTAGCCGCGCGTATCTCGTCTTAGGCCACGACTAGATGAGCAGTCCATACAACTAAAACCAGTCCTCGAGTTTCCCGGTGGCGGCGTTGCAAGGTGCTCTCGTTTGGACCAACACTCAGGAGGAGCACTGGCCCGGGGGTTGATTAATTAAGTCCTCGGGTGCTAGCCGGTCCCTATGCAAGTTTTACTTGTTATTAGGCAAATGGTAAAACCAATTATGGGCCTTGCTAGAAGAGTTTTATTCAAAGCAAACTGTCAAGAGGGGCCCATAAACCCTCATCGTGTTAGGGACGCAAAATCAAGGAACATAACACTCGTATGACAGAAACTAGGGCAGCAAGAGTGGAACAAAACACCAGGCAAAAGGCCGAGCCTTCCACCCTTTACCAAGTATATAGATGCATTAATTAAATAAGAGATATTGTGATATCCCAAGAAATCCATGATATCCATGTCTCAACATGGAACAACCTACAACTGCACCTGCAACTAGAAACACTATAAGAGGGGCTGAGCAAAGCGGTAACATAGACAAACAACGGCTGAGAGGGTGAAAAGGTTGGAGGCTGTTTCATGGCATATTGGGAGGCTTGATAAATAAGTGGTGGGTAGCGCAACATAGTGATAGCATCGAGACAACTAGCACAGAAAAGATAGTAGTGAGACCCAAGGTGACGGTCATCTTGCCTGAAATCCTGCTAGGAAGAAGACCGAATCCATGAAGAAGACGAACCAACATAGTTGAACGGATCCTCACAGTCGCAACATAACCAGAACTACCAAGGAGAAGCACAACCGAAAAGAAGCAAACATCATGGTCAACACACAAGCATAAACATGGCATGATGCACAAACAAGTATGATGCATGCCCAGTTTAAATAGCATGGCACGGCAAAGTGCAACAAGCAATACTACAAATTAAGTGGAGCTCAAAATGCAACGAGTTGCCTATTGACGAAACACCACATTTAATTATTTAGTTCGCTCTCGTTAAAGCTACTCAACAATATTAAATGTTTGCTAACATGGCAAGAGGTGAAGCATAATTGAACTACATATCTAGGCAAGTTTACGTGAGGCCGGAAATAACAAACAACAATTCTGGTAAATCCCCACATGTCATTTAGCAATTTAATGCAAACAACAATTTTAAACATGTTAAATGTTGTTATCATGATGCGGATGACATATACAAGTTTTATGCAATTTTAAGAACACTACTAGGAAAAGGTCTGTTAGTGGCGCACCTGTTTTAGCCATTAATGGTGCACTACAGGTGCGCCATTATCATCCCATTAGTAACTAATACTAATGGCGCACCCCTGGTGTGCCATTAGTATATCAGACAGTAGTGGCGCACCAGGCAGTGCGCCATTAGTATGTCCCATGGTGCGCCATTAGTATGTCCCATGGTGCGCCATTAGTATGCCTCCCAGGGGGCCATATTTACCTTCTGCTCTGGGTTACTAATGGTGCACTAACAGACAATGCGCCACTAGTATTTTTACAGCAGTGCGCCACTAATGTGCTGTAGGGTGCGCCACTAGTATGAATATTAGATTTTTTTTCTTTTATGATATTTGCACAGGTTAGAAAATATATTACTGCACAGAATATAGACAGCACCACACAGCAACAACAGATTTATCGAATACAATAGAAGATTAGTCTCCGAATACAATTCATCATATTAGCTAGTCTCCCAATTCAAAGTACCGAACAAAGCTAGAACATTACAAGTCTCGAGACCGTGAGTAGTGATTTTGTCTTCACATTACAAGTCGATATCGATCATCTAAACTACCATCACATTGAAGAGAGTTGCGGTCATCACGATTAGCATCATCGCGATGAAACTGGTCTTCATCCGGTTCCTCCTCCACTCCCTCCTCTCTCCTGCTAGATAGCGGCGTATCTAGCTTCCGCCTCCGCGCTAGTGATGTACCCTTTGTAACTGTTACCGCTGAAACGGTGAACCTGTCTCTGACACTCCTCCCAGTCGTCGTAGACTCCGGGAACCTTACCCTTGTACACGACATACGACGGCATCTCTATGCACTAGCCAAACAAAACGTTAGTAGCAATTCACAGACAATACATAAGCAATATATAAGTATGCAACAAAAGGATCGGAAGAGAAAAGCAAGACATTAATAGCACGATTCATGGTCCTACTAATAAATAGCATAGATTACATATAAGTTGAGAGACTGTCCAAACCAAAGAGACATACAAGTTCATTAAAGTTTAATTACAACATGAGCTAATCGATATTTCAGAACTACACATAGCATCACTACTTTCGACTCGACTCAGGGACCGGAACGTGGATGAAGTCACCGTCTGTCGTGATGATCAGGAAATCGCGGGCGTTGTCAGCCTGCATTTGTAGCGTTGTTTCTATCTCACTATTGGACGGTTGATATCTGAGGTAGAACTGCCCCAAGGTATGAAGGACATCTTGATGGATGATTTCCGCAAACTCCGACTGGATGCAAAAGAATTCTTGTCTGATATCCGCGTCCTGGATTGTCGACAAGCTTGCGGCCCAATCTTTGAGATTATTTGGTAGCAGAAGGTGATTATGGTCCGGTACGATCGCCCGCATGTGATGGAGGGCGTAGTAGGCATCCTTCTGACCGCCAGGCGCATTCTTGACGCAGGGGAACGTCGTTTTGTGGGTGAACACGTGCTTGCCGTACCGACGAAGTGGCCTGCTGAAGGTGCCTCCAGATCTGGCGTAGTCGGGGAGAACATCATCAAGAACTTTCTTGATATTTGTGTAGTCTTTCTTCGACTGACGGTCCGAGTCGAAATACGTGGCCATGGAATATTTCGGGCTTAAGAGGATGAGTGTGCAACGTGTGTCACTGCACAAAACATGGAATGTTAGAAAAAAAGAACGATCGAAATCTAAGAAATCATATGTTACGGGGTGGTGAGGGGATGACTTACTCGGGAAAGTAAGGCACGAGGAAGTTATCCTTACCTGGGTTTGCCAGAATGACGCCTTCGAGGTATGAAGTCACGAATTTCCGGTCCCAGCGCTGCCCAAGATCTTGGCACGCATGTAGAAGGGGTCGACTATCACGATGTCTGGGGTCTTGTCTCTAATGATCCGCATCTCCATACTCAGCGAAAATAGCCGAACGAAGGTGTAGTGCAGCGGATGAAGGTTAAACATAGTGAAGATGTCATCAAACCGCAGGACGATCATACCCCCGATGGCGCTATCGACAAAGCCCTTGCCCGCTGGCACCTTGGCCACGAAAACCGGGTATGCCACATCATTCTCAGAGAGACGCCGCTTCTCCAAAGTAAGAACATTGTCATGCAAACTCCGCATAGCACCGGTTGCAGCATTGAGTAGATTAGTCGGTAGCATCGGCCTACCCGCCACATGCACCCTCCTCGAGATATCCTTAGATGTAGGTGCCCGTCCTGAGCACGGATCGTACTCGGTGCCGGCTGGCTCGCACCCTTGTTATTCTTTCTTTTCCGTCCTATCTTTTTTTGCTGTAATGGGATCGAGTTCTGCTCACAGACAGCCTTCTTGAGTGTGTTGGGGCTGATAATGTTTGGCACCTCGGCTATCTGAGGCTCGGTGAAGGCAGCAGCTGGAGGCATCTCCTGAGAACTGAACGCCAAACGACGCCTGTTGCAACTGGGCTTCTCCGCGGTACCAGCTAGATCGTCTTTTGCAGGGTTGGGTTCTTGAGAAGGAGTCCCCAATAATTCGTCACCGTACCCACGTTCGTTGAAGTACTTATCGACGTTGGTAAATGTACCGTCGTTGTCGTCGTCGGTGTCGTCCGGATTCTGTGCCATATCCATGTCCGGCATGTCCGGTAGCGTTGCAGGGGTCTTGCCATGGCTTGGCGCCGGCATGACTGGCGGTGTTGTCTGTGGGGTGGTGTCCCCCACCCCCAAACGAATCTGGCTCTTCGGCCAAAGCATGGGCCAGTTTATGCAGGCGCTGATCATCTTCGTCGGCCCCATGGGGTCGATACGGAGGTAACATGTCGTCGAAGCCCGGCAGCACCCGAACCAGTTGAACCCTATAAACGGTGGGTGGCATCTGATTACCGTGGAACACGCGGCTGCCCGGTTGAATGATTCTGCCTTTGGCGACATCGACCAACTCGTCGTTCACAAAGTGTAGGAGAGTGCACGGAACTTCGGTGGCGCCCTACGAAAACATGTAGGGTGTCAGGGATGCCCAGTCAAAGACAAGGGGATGAAGTCATCGGCCGAGAGGCTTAATTAGTTACCGTGATGGCGTCGAGCTCGGCTAATGTCGAGGCACCGCCAACGGCAGGCGTGCAAGTGATGGAGGGGCCGCTTGCTGCCGAGGTGCCGGCCGACGTATTCTTCCCACACCCGGGTGTATTAAGCTGCAATGCCGGCGCCGCCGCGCGAGACACCAATATTAAGTGCTTCAATACGGTCCCGACACAAGAAAATATGTGCTCAATACGGTCCCTGATGTTGAAACAGTAGTCCTGACTCTACACGCTGCATAGTATCTCGTATTTCTATAGCTAACAGGCCCATTCATCTGTGGGCCGAGTAATACAAAGGAAAAAGCGCGCCGACAAATAAAAGGAAAAAACACGACGAGAGGATTCGCACGCTTAAGCTTCTGCCCCATCGTTGGGCAAGCAAGCCACCAGGCCGAATCCGTGATATGTCTAATATGGGATGCATCGTCTATTATATAGATATCCTGTCTTTTAAAATTTTCGTAAAAAAATGTTCATGAGTTTTTTCAAAAACATTCATCGCTTCCCACCAAGCCAAATCCGTGATATGTTTAATATGGGGATGCATTGTCTATTATATAGATATACTTGTCTTTTAAAAATTTAGTAAATTTATAAAATGTTCATGAGTTTTATAAAAAATGTTCATCGCTTCCAAAAAAATTCATGTTAGAAAAATAAAGTTCGTGTCCACAAAAAATGTCCATGATATTTTTCAAAATATTCAAAACAAATTTTCGGAATTTCTTTAAAATATTTCAATTTTATAAAAATGCTCGCTGATTCGAAATAAAATTCCTGAATTTAAAAAATATTCTTCACAAAAAATGTTTCTGAATTTCAAAAGTTGTTCCCCAATTTCATGGAATGTTCGCCTATGCAAAAAAACTTGTCGATGAGTTCCAAAATAATTATTAGTCCATCATTATTGGGAATTTTATCAAACTACGCAAACTTTTCTTTTACATTGTAAAAACATTTGAAAATTTCTCATACATTATTTGTAAACTATGCAATTTTTTTACATTGCATAAACATTTTGGAAAATTTCACATACATTATTTGGAAATATGTGAGTATTCCATTAAATGTCACGTTTATATTTAGAATGGGAACAAACATTTGCTGAACATTGGTAGGAATTTTGTCAAACAATGCAAACCATGTACAGTGTATTCTGCAGTATGACAGTTAGCCTGGCCCTGCTCGTCCGAATGGGCCCATATGTCAGTGGGATATATGAGAAATAAAAGAAAAAAACAGCACGCGGGGGTGTCGAACTTGAAACATGTGCGCTGGTGAAGCACGTGCTAACCACCAGACAAAGCGTGTATGTGCTATATATGTGGAGATGCACTTCTTATATATTAGTCTTTTCTACTAGGAATCTATTTAGGTTTTTTTTGGGTGAAAAGAAATCTATTTAAGTTTTTTGAGAAAAGAAATCCATTTAGGTTTTTTTAGCAACAGAAATCCATTTAGGTATACATAGCCTTTTCTTTCGGGCTGGACGGGCCTCTATTTTTTGTTTTAAAGCTATGGCCCAGTTGTCTTCTGTGTGCTCTAGTTTTTTGTTCGTGTTCATTATTTTGGCGATCTCCTATTTGGTGCGAGCGGCCTGGTGTGTAACCCCCTGCACTCAGTACGTACATTTTTTTTGAAATTGCGAATATTTTAAAATTCATGATTTTCTTTTTCGAAATGGTAAATATTTTTACAAATTGGGGTGAACATTTTTTGAATTTAAAATTTGTTCACCAAATTGAAAAAAATTCCACCATAATTTTGAAGTTGCGAACATTTTATAAATTCATGAACTTTTTTACAAATTCTTGAATCTTTTTTGAATTCACAAACATTTTGAAATTGCGTACATGTTTTTTGGAACTTGTCAACAAGTATTTTTTTAGATAGGCGAACATTTCTTGGCCATTTCAAATACAAATGTAACGAGTTAAATATGTATTCCTATCAAGAAAGTGTGTTCTATCCATTTATAAAGTTTTCCATAGTCTTGGTTAATTAAAATTGGAGCAATTTAAAAATAATTTAATTACTCCTTAGAGCTTGCAAAAAATACAACTTAATATCTATAAATTTGAATAATATATTTTCCACTGTTTTAGTTGTAACTAATGCAACATCACACCGATGTTGCAATATCTTTTCGAATATTACCACGAATAGTTATCCCGTTGAAATACCTAGTCTCTATTGCAACAAAATGACTGCTTCGCGCAACAGAATTTTTTTGTCGCAATATCGCTACCATATTGCAACGCCGATTTAGTTTGTTGCAATAGCTAGCCACTTTTTTTGCAACAATATTTGTAAGTAATGCAACGTCATGCTTGTGTTGCAATATCTTTCCGAATATTGCCACAAATAGTTATTCTGTTGAAATACCTAGTCTCTATTACAACAAAATGACTGCTCTCGCGCAACGGAATCTTTTTGTCGCAATACCGCTGCCATATTGCAACGCCGATACAGTTTGTTGCAATATGAGGCCTCTATTGCAACAAAGTTAGAATTTATCGTGACCAACCTAAGTTATGGCAATATGTGCGACCTATTACCACAACGAGAGAATTTGTGGTAATATTGCGTTTTATTGCAACAAAACGTAGTTGTAGCAATAAATTTTGTTGCAATAGACCGGAATCCTTGTAGTGAATGCCGCCTCCGCCGGAGACACCAATGGCGTCGCCGGCGCGTTGCGCGAGTTACTACCCATGAAGCTGGGAATTGGGGGCGGCCCCTGTTGGCCGCCCGCAATCCACGCCTGCAGCCCAGAAACCAAGGTAGGCATAATGGCGGTGATCGTCGCTCCCAGTTGGTCTCGCACTTGCTCTTCGACGATCTCCGAAATCCGCGCCACTTATGCCTTGAGTTGTTGAACCTCGCGCTCCTGGCTTTCCGAGCTGGTCTTTCTCTCCTTTCGCCCAGCGGTATAGTACTCCGACCATTTCGTGGACAAGCCTTTGCCGGCCACACGACCAGCTGACGTCGGCTTACTGAGCTTATCCTTGTTTTTCATTACGTTCAACGCCCTATTTAAAGGGGTGTCGAAAGAGGATCTCTGAGACGACCCCGCGCTACTGCTTTCAGTGTCCTGCAGAAGGAACGTGAACCATTTAGAAATTTGGCTTCGTTAATTAGAATGCCACCATATGGAGCTAATTACACGGGGGTGTATTCCTTACCAGAACACGCTCAAGTGCCTTGGTGGCCCTGACATAGTTCCTGGCATGCTTGTCACGGTATTTCTCGAAGAGGGGCGGTAGGCCTTTCTCGGCACGCTCCGCGTCCTCTTTGTCCCATATAGGTTCCGCCACTCTGTAACCGCCGGGACCGAGTTTGTGGACCCCTAAGTTCAAGTCCCGCATCTCTTTCCCCCACTGACTTGATTCCGCAGATGCGTTGCTCTCGCACTTGATCTTGAACTCCCGGTAGTCATCTTCGCTGATCGAAGGATTTTTCTCCTTGATCTTCTCATAACTATCACCTTTTTCAATCACGCTCTTCACCGAGGCTCTCCAAGTAGCCAAGGCCGTGCTCATCTTCCTGAGGGCAGCACTGTTCACTTTATTCCCTAAGAGGAGTGTGTTTGCGAAATCACTGGGGAACTTGTATCGTTCGTGCAGCTTCATGAAGAGGAGGTTGCACAAATTCCCTTGGTCACGATGCCTTAGGTTCTCGGTGTTGATCGAGACAGTGCTTCGGAGAATGCACCCGAGCTGTCCCGCGTACCCCTTGACTATTTCTTTGGGCGCCGTTGGATGCCCCTCAGAGGACACTTCAGTAAATTCCTCCTTGACGGTGCCGAGCACGTTCGGGCGCCGGTCCTTCCGTTGCCTCTTCAGTTGGCTGCCATCTGTGCGTGCACCGCCATCATCAGTGGTGGCATCCTCGCCGGCACCATTAGTGGTGTCATACGCGACGCCACTAGGGGTTGTGTAGTCGGGATCGGTGTCTTCAGCGGCGTCCTCATAGTGGTGAGGTTCTTCCTCCATCTCCTGTGACAGCTCCCAGAATGCCTTGCCCGAACCACCGGCCTCATTGTTATGGGCCATGTTTCGCTCTAAATAGGAAAAAAATTGGTCAAAAAGTTGGTTATTGTCAAGGAACAAGATCATGGTCTCATCATTTAGGGTTTGTCGACACCGAGGCATCCTAAAAGCTAAACTTTTATCATTTAGGGTTTGTCGACACCGAGGCACCCTAAAAGCCTAAGCTTTCATCATTTAGGTTTTTCTCGACACTGAAGCACCCTAAAAGCCAAGGTTTTATCATTTAGGGTTTGTCGACGCTGAGGCCCATGCATAACACAAGAGGCAGTTGATCCTACTTAATTAAGTACTAAGATACCCCGACCCATGCATTAGTCGCAAGTACCTCATATGTCCTATTTTTAGCAAAGTCATGCTAAAATTCAAGGAAAAATTTCAGCATGACCTTTGCTGAAAATAGGACATATGGAGTACCCAAATTTGCCGGAACGGAAGTTAATCGACATTCCGCCAAACTCAAGGGCCTCTCGGGGTACCTGCAAAATCATCACGACACGATGGTCGGAGACAAAACCCAGCAAACTAGCACCACAATGTGCCTCTACTTTCATATGCAGGTGTTGCAACAACATATATACATTATCACATTATAAGTCCTCACACCATCAACTATGACAAAATCTGAGAGTATAAGTCTGGTTACATTCACCCAAGTCCAAACATAAAATTATGTCCAACATAGTACAGCCCACTTTGATGAAACCGACTTCTAGTAGGTATTTCGGTGTTAATTTTGTTCTAGAAACTTGCAACGAGTTTTTTCTTTAACCCCAACATTAAGCTGCAATACGTGTTTTAAGCTATCCTGTAGGCTACAGTTTAATGCTAAACTAGCATATCCCTACAAAAAAATGCTAAACTAGCATATAGTACTACATTGTTTTTCAGATATCTCATTCTACACAAGCACATAAACAGACATTGGCAATCACAATAATTGTACCAAAACTTCAAAGGAAATCAGTTCAAGATGCAGATAGAGTTGTACATTCCAAATATGATCACAGAAACACTTGGTATTTTCTTCTATTATAGCTGCATAGTAGCCATACTGAATGTGCATATCATCAGAGAATTGAGAATGCCAAAATATAAAACTATGGATCAATCAAAATTTGTGGAATCACAAAAATTCTAGGGCCAACAAAGTCATGCTAGCACCCAAGTAGGCCGCCATACCCCAACCACTTGAGCACCCTACTGCCTCATTTCGGTCTGCACATATAAAATACACCAGCAGTTGTTGTAGTCTTATACCAACCCCAATCCACAATGAACCGTCATAGGATTCGTTCAACCAATTCTACACATGGGCAGGGCAGCATGGAAACATCCAGTTCGAAAACATGGCCTTGCGCGCACGAAACTGATTGGAGCAACATCGACACGGGCAAAGCGATTCCGAACACACGTACATGGTTCATCCGAATAACAGTATGATTCAGTGGTCCAGGGCGCGGCCAGGTGCCGAGGGGATCAGGGCCACGGGGGGCGACAACCAGGAGCTGGGCGCGGTGGTGCGACAGTCTACGGCGACGAAATCGAAGGGGGGGGAAGGGGAACCGGTGCAGCTCACCAAGAGGAAGACGATGGCGGGGCCGGGGTTGACAAGGTGACGCGGATCGACGGTGAGGCTGCGGTGGCCGGAGGTGGAAGAAGACCTCGATCCACACGATGTAGAGTCGTCGAGCTCGAACGAGTGGCCGTAGATGACGTAGAAGAACACTGCAGAGCTCCTGGACTCCTTGGTGGGGTACGGGGACGACGGTGGTCGCGGGGACGATGCGGTGACGGCGACGACCTAGTCAGGTGAAGCAGCGCGAGGGGAGGGGAAGTGGGGAGGTGCTAGGGTTTGCACAGGGGTCTGGCTCGGCCTTATCCAACAGGGGAGCCGGAGCGGGTGTGGAGTGGGCGCGGGGGTCGTCGGAACGGGTGTGGCGAGGGAGGGAAGGGGGATCTGGCGAGGGAGAGGGAAGGGGGATCGGGCGAAGGGGTATCCAGCTAGAGGGGGGAATGTTAGTAATGGTGCACCATCTAGGGGTGTGCCATAAAAACACTGATAGTAATGGCGCACCATCCTGTGGTGCGCCATTAGTAATTTTTTTTCTGATAGCAATGGCGCACCCTCCTCTGGTGCGCCATTAGTAACTTTTTTTCATTATTTTTTGTTGCACCTAATATTTTTTATCAAATTTGTTATTTTCATGAGGACTAGAACAGAAGATATCATCAAATATCATCAAATTTGTTTTTTTTAATATCATCAAATTTGTTTTTTTATTTTTAATTGAAAATATCATCAAATTTGTTATTTGAAAATATCATCAAATTTGTTATTTAAAAATATCATCAATATTTTTTTGGATTTTTAATTGCATTCATTTGTGAATTGGTAAAACATTTATGAATATGAAAAAATATCATCAAATTTGAAGAATATTCATGAATTCAAAAAGTGCCCATGAAATTTAAAAATATTCATGAGTTCAAAAAATATGAACAAATTCAATATTCATGAGGACTAGAACAGAAGAAATATCATTTCAAAATGTCAAAATACAATCGAGAAATGAAGACTACGATTTAAATACAATCGATCTTAGCTAGCTATCTTTTCACAATCTTCTTGCCCTTCTGTTTGGCAAAAGGAGTTCTTGTGTTGAATGTACGTACTTTAGGTAGGGTGGTCCTGTGATACGTCTCCAATGTATCTATAATTTTTATTGCTCCATGCTATATTATCTACTGTTTTGGATGTTTATGGGCTTTATTATACACTTTTATATCATTTTTGGGACTAACCTATTAACCCAGAGCCCAGTGCCAGTTTCTGTTTTTACCTTGTTTTAGAATATCGCAGAAAAGGAACACCAAACGGAGTCCAATTGACCTGAAACTTCATGAAACTTATTTTTGGATCAGAAGAAGCCCAGAAGACTTGGAGTGCACGTCAGGGGATCTACGAGGAAGCCATGAGGCAAGGGGCGTGCCCACCCCCCTGGGCGCGCCCTCCACCCTCATGGGCCCCTCGTGGAGCCCCTGACGTATTTCTTTCGCCTATATATCTCCATATACCCTAAAAACATCCGGGAGCACAATAGATCGGGAGTTCCGCCGCCAGAAGCCTCCGTAGCCATCGAAAGCCAATCTAGACCCGTTCCGGCACCCTGCCGAAGGGGGCAATCCTTCTCCGGTGTCCATCTTCATCATCCCGGTGCTCTCCATGACGAGGAGGGAGTAGTTCTCCCTCGGGGCTGAGGGTATGTACCAGTAGCTATGTGTTTGATCTCTCTCTCTCTCTCTCCCATCTTCTTGAGGTGATACAATCTTGATGTATCGCGAGCTTTGCTATTATATTTGGATCTTATGATGTTTTCTCCCCCCTCTACTCTCTTGTAATGGATTGAGTTTCCCCTTTGAAGTTATCTTATCGGATTGAGTCTTTAAAGATTTGAGAACACTTGATGTATGTCTTGCCGTGCGTTTCTGTGGTGACAATGGAATATCACGTGATTCACTTGATGTATGTTTTGGTGATCAACTCGCGGGTTCCGCCCATGAACCTATGCATAGGGGTTGGCACCCGTTTTCGTCGTGATTCTCAGATAGAAACTTTGGGGCACTCTTTGAGGTCCTATGTGTTGGTTGAATAGATGAATCTGAGATTGTGTGATGCATATCGTATAATCATGCCCACGGATACTTGAGGTGACATTGGAGTATCTAGGTGACATTAGGGTTTTGGTTGATTTGTGTCTTAAGGTGTTATTCTAGTACGAACACTAGGGCTGTATGTGACACGTATAGGAATAGCCCAATGGATTGATTGGAAAGAATAACTTTGAGGTGGTTTCATGCCCTACCATAATCTCTTCGTTTGTTCTCCACTATTAGTGACTTTGGAGTGACTCTTTGTTGCATGTTGAGGGATAGTTATGTGATCCAATTATGCTATTATTGTTGAGAGGACTTGCACTAGTGAAAGTATGAACCCTAGGCCTTGTTTCAATGCATTGTAATACCGTTTACGCTCACTTTTATCATTAGTTACCTTGCTGTTTTTATATTTTCAGATTACAAATACCCATATCTACTATCCATATACCACTTGTATTACCATCTCTTCGCCGAACTAGTGTATTGGGTGTGTTGGGGACACAAGAGACTCTTTGTTATTTGGTTACAGGGTTGCTTGAGAGAGACCATCTTCATCCTATGCCTCCTATGGATTGATAAACCTTAGGTCATCCACTTGAGGGAAATTTGCTACTGTCCTACAAACCTCTGCACTTAGAGTCCCAACAACGTCTACAAGAAGAAGGTTGTGTAGTAGACATCAAGCTCTTTTCTGGCACCGTTGTCGGGGAGGTGAGTGCTTGAAGGTATATCTTTAGATCTTGCAATCGAGTCTTTTAGTTTCTTATTTTATCACTAGTTTAGTTTATAAAATAAAATTACAAAAAAAATGGAATTGAGTTTGTCTCATACGCTTCATCTCTTTAATATCTTTCGTGAGTATGATGGAAAGGAAAATTGTGCCAAAGTGTTAGAAGAAGAATGCATTAAAATGTTTGGCATTAAATATTTGAATGATGAGCATGATTGCAATGTTGCTAGTATGAACTCCTTGAATATCCATGGTACTAATGATGATTGCACTAGTTATGATGAAAATGTCTCCTATAAACATGTCAATTTTTGTGGAGTGCATTGGGTATGCAAGTACACACCAAATAGGGAAGATAGATATTGCAAGAGGCATAAGTACTTAGAAACTAAATTGTTGCAAGAAAGGCTAGATGATTGTGCTGAAGATTTAAACTTTCTTGACCGAACTTGTATACTTTGCAATGAACAGGGTCATTTAGCTATCCGATGCAAATTGTTTCATGATCTAATCGTGTCCAAAAATTGTGATGACTTGATTTCCCTTGCACATTATAATGAACTTAGTTTTCTTATGGGCTACGAAGAAATGAAACGTATAACTAAACATCTTCCAGAATTTGCCCGTTATAAACTTCTTGGTTTTGATCTAGAGGAAATTTATATGTATTGTGCGGTGAATTGTATTGAAAATTCTTATATTGCCAACTACATAAAGAAAAGAAAAAAATATAAGATGAAGAGAATACTAATGAAAGGGAAGAGACTTCCCAATACCCTCCTATTATTTCTTATGATGAAGCAGGTAACGAGGAGGTGCCTCCTATTCAACCAATCTCATTAAGAGCTCCAAAAAGAGGATTGAACCCACACATGATGTGGTGAAGAAGAAGAAGAAGAAGAAAAGAATAAGGAAGAGAGGTAAAAAGATATCTCCCCCAAATAATGATGCTCCTATTACTATTGTGCCTCTTGTAAATATAATTGTGGAAGATAATGATACTTCTTATGATCTTGAAAATCTTTTTGGCACTTGCTTGGGAGAATATGATAATTGCTATACTATTGGTGCTATCCATACTATTAATGATGAGAGTGATTATGCTTATAATATGAAAAGGCCCAAGCTTGGGGATGCTATGTTTGATGAAGATGATTTTTTTGAGAATATATTTGCTGCAATTAATGTTTGTCCCAAGCTTGGGGATGCTATGCTTAATGAAGATGATATTTTTAGTCTCCCAAGTTTTGATATGCAAATTTATAATGATGATAGCATGCCTCCTACTTATGATAATTATTGTGATGATACATATGCTATAAAAGTAGTGATGATTATATTTATAAAACTTGTCATGATTATGATTACCCTTTTTCTGAACATTACTCTTTTAATGTGGAAACAATTTATAGTATTCAAGTCTCTTATGATACTCCCACTATTCCGAATGAGAAGAATTTTGCTTATGTAGAGAGTAATAAAATTTCTATGCTTGTAGATCATGAAAATAATGCTTTAGGTGCTGGTTATATTGTTGAATTCATTCATGATGCTGCTGAAAATTATTATGACGGAGGAATATATGCTTGTAGGAATTGCAATAATATCAAGTTTCCTCTCTATGTGCTTAAAGTTTTGAAGTTATGCTCGTTTTGCCTTCCTATGCAAGTTGATTCTTGTTCTCATAAGTTGTTTGCTCACAAAATCCCTATGCATAGGAAGTGGGTTAGACTTAAATGTGCTAGTCATATTCTTCATGATGCTCTCTTTATGTTTCAATTCTTATCTTTTATGTGAGCATCGTTGAAATCATCATGCCTAGCTAGGGGCGTTAAACGATAGCGCTTGTTGGCAGGCAACCCAACTTTATTTTTGTTCCTTGATTTTTGCTCCTGTTTAGTAATAAATAATTTATCTAGCCTCTGTTATTATTGAGTTTTTATGTTTCAATTAGTGTTTGTGCCAAGTAGAACCGTTGGGAAGACTTGGGGAAAGTCTTTGCGATCATGCTGTAAAAAACAGAAACTTTAGCGCTCACGAGATTTGATGCCATTTTTTATTGGAGAGTGATATTTAGTTAATTCTTATTGAAGATGATTAATAAATAAATTCCTCACGTCCAGCTATTTATTTTAGAATTTTGGGGGTTCCAGAAGTTTGCGTTAGTTACAGATTACTACAGATTGTTCTGTTTTTGACAGATTCTATTTTTCGTGTGTTGTTTGCTTATTTTAATGAATCTATGAGTAGTATCGGAGGGTATGAACCATAGATGAGTTGGAATACAGTAGATATTACACCAATATAAATAAATAATGAGTTCATTATAGTACATTGAAGTGGTGTTTTGTTTTCTTTCGCTAACGGAGCTTACGAGTTTTCTGTTAAGTTTTGTGTTGTGAAGTTTTCAAGTTTTGGGTGAAGATTCGATGGATTATGGAATAAGGAGTGGAAAGAGCCTAAGATTGGGGATGCACAAGGCACCCCAAGGAAATATTCAAGGACAACCAAAATCCTAATCTTGGGGATGCCCCGGAAGGCATCCCCTCTTTCATCTTCGTTCATCGGTAACTTTACTTGGAGCTATAATTTTATTCGCCACATGATATGTGTTTTGCTTGGAGCGTCGTTTTATTTTATTTAGTTTTGCTTGCTGTTTGAATAAAATACTAAGATCTGAAATTCTTTAATGTTAGAGAGTCTTCACATAGTTGCATAATTATTCGACTACTCATTGATCTTCACTTATATCTTTCGGAGTAGTTTGTTGTTGCTCTAGTGCTTCACTTATATATTTTTAGAGCACGGCGGTGGTTTTATTTTGAAGAAATAATTGATCTCTCATGCTTCACTTATATTATTTTGAGAGTCCTAAACATCATGGTAATTTGCTTTGGTTATGAATTTAGTCCTAATATGATAGGCATCCAAGTGGGATATAACAAAAACTTTCATATAAAGTGCATTGAATACTATGAGAAGTTTGATACTTGATGATTGTTTTGAGATATGAGGATGGTAATATTAGGGTCAAGCTAGTGAGTAGTTGTGAATTTGAGAGATACTTGTGTTAAAGTTTGTGATTCCCATAGCATGCACGTATGGTGAACCGTTATGTGATGAAGTCGTAGCATGATTTATTTATTGATTGCCTTCCTTATGAGTGGCGGTCGGGGACGAGCGATGGTCTTTTCCTACCAATCTATCCCCCTAGGAGCATGCACGTAGTACTTTGTTTCGATAACTAATAGATTTTAGCAATAAGTATGTGAGTTCTTTATGACTAATGTTGAGTCCATGGATTATACGCACTCTCACCCTTCCACCATTGCTAGCCTCTCTAGTACCGCGCAACTTTCGCCGATACCATAAACCCACCATATACCTTCCTCAAAACAGCCACCATACCTACCTATTATGGCATTTCCATAGCCATTCCGAGATATATTGCCATGCAAATTTCCACCGTTCCGTTTATTACGACACACTCCATTATTGTCATATTGCTTAGCATGATCATGTAGTTGACATCGTATTTGTGGCAAAGCCACCATTCATAATTCTTTCATACATGTCACTCTTGATTCATTGCATATCCTGGTACACCGCCGGAGGCATTCATATAGAGTCATATCTTGTTCTAAGTATCGAGTTGTAATTCTTGAGTTGTAAGTAAATAAAAGTGTGATGATCATCATTATTAGAGCATTGTCCCAGTGAGGAAAGGATGATGGAGACTATGATTCCCCCATAAGTCGGGATGAGACTCCGGACGAAAAAAAGAGAGGCCAAAGAAGCCAAAAAAAGGAGAAAAGAGGCCATAAAAAATAGAAGGCCCAAATAAAAAAATGAGAGAAAAAGAGAGAAGGGACAATTCTACTATCCTTTTACCACACTTGTGCTTCAAAGTAGCACCATGATCTTCATGATAGAGAGTCTCCTATGTTGTCACTTTCATATACTGGTGGGATTCTTTCATTATAGAACTTGGCTTGTATATTCCAATGATGGGCTTCCTCAAAATGCCCTAGGTCTTCATGAGCAAGCGAGTTGGATGCACACCCACTAGTTTCTTTTGTTGAGCTTTCATACATTTATAGCTCTAGTGCATCCGTTGCATGGCAATCCTGACTCACTCACATTGATATCTATTGATGGGCATCTCCATAGCCCGTTGATAAGCCTAGTTGATGTGAGACTATCTTCCCCTTTTTTGTCTTCTCCACAACCACCATTCTATTCCACATATAGTGCTATGTCCATGTCTCACGCTCATGTATTGCGTGAAGATTGAAAAAGTTAGAAAACACCAAAAGTATGAAACAATTGCTTGTCTTGTCATCGGGGTTGTGCATGATTTAAATATTTTGTGTGGTGAAGATGGAGCATAGCCAGACTATATGATTTCGTAGGGATAGCTTTCTTTGGCCATGTTATTTTGAGAAGACATGATTGCTTAGTTAGTATGCTTGAAGTATTATTATTTGTATGTCAATATTAAACTTTTTTCTTGAATCTTATGGATCTGAATATTCGTGCCACAATAAAGAAAATTACATGGATAAATATGTTAGGTAGCATTCCACATCAAAAATTCTGTTTTTATCATTTACCTACTCGAGGACGAGCAGGAATTAAGCTTGGGGATGCTTATATGTCTCCAACGTATCTATAATTTTTGATTGTTCCATGCTATTATATTATCAACCTTGGATGTTTTATATGCATTTATATGCTATTATATATGATTTTTGGGACTAACCTATTAACCCAGAGCCTAGTGCCAGTTTCTGTCTTTTCCTTGTTTTAGAATATCGCAGAAAAGGAAAATCAAATGGAGTCCAATTGACCTGAAACTTCACGAAACTTAGTTTTGGATCAGAAGAAGCCCAGAAGACTTGGAGTGCACGTCAGGGGATCAACGAGGAAGCCACGAGGCAGGGGGCGCGCCCACCCCCCTAGGCGCGCCCTCCACCCTCGTGGGCCCCTCGTGGCCCCCCTGACGCACTTCTTCCTCCTATATATATATATCCATATACCCTAAAACGATCGGGGAGCACAATAGATCGGGAGTTCCGCCGCCAGAAGCCTCCGTAGCCACCAAAAGCTAATATAGACCTGTTCCGGCACCCTGCCGAAGGGGAATCCCTCTCCGGTGGCCATCTTCATCATCCCAGTGCTCTCCATGATGAGGAGGGACTAGTTCTCCCTCGGGGCTGAGGGTATGTACCAGTAGCTATGTGTTTGATCTCTCTCTCGTGTTCTTGAGGTGATACAATCTTGATGTATCGCGAGCTTTGCTATTATAGTTGGATCTTATGATGTTTTCTCCCCCCTCTACTCTCTTGTAATGGATTGAGTTTCCCCTTTGAAGTTATCTTATCGGATTTAGTCTTTAAAGATTTGAGAACACTTGATGTATGTCTTGCCGTGCATATCTGTGGTGACAATGGGATATCACGTGATTCACTTGTTGTATGTTTTGGTGATCCACTTGCGGGTTCCACCCATGAACCTATGCATAGGGGTTGGCACACGTTTTCGTTGTGATTCTCCGGTAGGAACTTTGGGGCACTCTTTGAGGTCCTATGTGTTGGTTGAATAGATGAATATGAGATTGTGTGATGCATATCGTATAATCATGCCCACGGATACTTGAGGTGACATTGGAGTATCTAGGTGACATTAGGGTTTTGGTTGATTTGTGTCTTAAGGTGTTATTCTAGTACGAACTCTAGGGTTGTTTGTGACACTTATAGGAATAGCCCAAAGGATTGATTGGAAAGAATAACTTTGAGGTGGTTTCATACCAT
Source organism: Triticum urartu (assembly GCF_056163025.1). NCBI lineage: Eukaryota > Viridiplantae > Streptophyta > Magnoliopsida > Poales > Poaceae > Triticum > Triticum urartu. The sequence goes on along the minus strand of NC_141874.1, from coordinate 394,689,748 downwards.
ACCATAATCTCTTCGTTCGTTCTCCGCTATTAGTGACTTTGGAGTGAGTCTTTGTTGCATGTTGAGGGATAGTTATGTGATCCAATTATGTTATTATTGTTGAGAGGACTTGCACTAGTGAAAGTATGAACCCTAGGCCTTGTTTCAACGCATTGCAATACCGCTTGTGCTCACTTTTATCATTAGTTACCTTGCTGTTTTTATATTTTCAGATTACAAAAACCATTATCTACTATCCATATTGCACTTGTATCACCATCTCTTCGCCGAACTAGTGCACCTATACAATTTACCATTGTATTGGGTGTGTTGGGGACACAAGAGACTCTTTGTTATTTGGTTGCAGGGTTGCTTGAGAGAGACCATCTTTATCCTACGCCTCCTACGGATTGATAAACCTTAGGTCATTCACTTGAGGGAAATTTGCTACTGTCCTACAAACCTCTGAAGTTGGAGGCCCAACAACGTCTACAAGAAGAAGGTTGTGTAGTAGACATCATCCTGCTTCTTCTTGTGGTGTATGGCACTTCATCGTCTTCGTCATGTTCCATCTTCGGGTCACCGTACTTGTCGAAGTCTTGCTCATTGGCGACTCCATCCATTCTGATGATCTTCCTTTTGCCTCTCCTCACGACAACATGACTGGGCTTTGACGGGTCGGTAATGAAGAAGCATTGGTCCACTTGGGAAGCCAGTACCCATGGCTCATTTTTCATGGTGACGTTTGCGCCCGCGGTCTTGGATTTGGCTTCGGGTATAACCATGGCGGTGAAATACCGGTCTTCTTTTATGACGCTCTTGGCCCATCTGACACGGAACATTGGGACCTTCTCTCCAGCGTAGCTCAGCTCCTAGATCTCCTTGATCCTTCCGTAGTATCTGTCCTTGTCGTTACCGGTGTAGGATTCCATTGTTACCCCCGGAATTCTGATAACCATCGCTCTTCATGTCCTTGTCCTCGGTGTAGAATGTGTAGCCGTTGATATCGTGTGCCTCATAGGTCATCAGGTTGTGCTCGGCGCCCTGTGACAAGGCGAATATGAGTTTTTCTTCCGCGGAGGAATCCTCATGTAAAGGGTACGACAGAAGCTTCTCCTTGAACCAACGCGTGAAACATGAGTTGTGCTCTTTGATTATATCTCCGTCTGTCCTCTGTTGGCCTCAGTCATTGTACGTCTTCTCAATAAAGGTTTTGTGTTCTACCACCCAAGGATCGACCATGTCTATGTGTTGTAGCGCGACTAGGTTTGCTCTTTCAAAGTCTGCGAGTCGACCCTCGAAGTCGACATGCATTTCGCGGCGACCCTCGCGGTGACCCCATCCAGCGAGCCTGCCGAGGTGCCTGTTGACGAGCAGACCAACGGGGTTCTCGATGCCTAGATAATTCGTGCAGTAGGAGATGCACTCTTCAGTCAGAAAGCCCCTGGCTATGCTTCCTCTGGACATGACATGTTGCGAACGTATCCTTTGATGACACCATTCATCCTTTCGAACGACATCATGCTGTGCAGGAACATCAGTCCGAGTTGGATGATATCCTCCATGATATGGACCAGCAGATGCACCATAACATCGAAGAATGCGTGCGGGAAGTACATCTCAAGCTCGCATAGTATCACCACGATCTCTTCCTGTAGCCTTCTGAGTTGCCTCACGCCAACCGACATCCGAGAGATGACGTCGAAAAAGTTGCATAGGCCAAATAGCATTTCACGGACGTGCGCGTCCATGATCCCACGGATTGCAACTGGAAGTATCTGCGTCATCAGCATGTGACAGTCGTGAGACTTCATCCCGTTGAACTTCTGCTTCGCTGAGTCTATGTATCTGCTTATCTTCCTCGCGTAACCGTAAGGAAGTTTTACTCCTACGAGGTAGGTGAAAAATTGATCGATCTCCTCCTGACTTAGAGTGAAGCACGTGGGAGGGTAGTCATTTCCGGTCTTCTTGGCCTTTTTGCCTTTGCGACGACTTTCCGTGTCCTGCTTCGCCTCATCATCATCATCATCATCATCATTAGCGTGAAGCTCCTCCCTGATGCCCATTGATTTCAAGTCTGTCCTTGCTTTTGGCCCATCTTTGGTCCTCTCTGGCATGTTGAGCAGGGTACCAAGCAGACTCTCGCACACGGTTTTCGTGATATGCATGACATCAAGGCTGTGAGGCACACGGTGGATCTTCCAGTACGGCAAGTCCTAGAAAACAGACCTCGTTTTCCATACCTTCAGCAGCGGCTCTGGCGCCTTTCGCTTCTTTCCCGGCTCTGGCGCCTTTTGCTTCTTTCCCGGCAGTGGGCAATCTTTCCAATTTTTCAATAGCTCGTCTATTTCCTCGCCGCTCCTCGTACGCGGGCGTCTTCGGGGTTCGGTTTCACCATCGAATAGATCCTTGCGTTTTCTCCATGGGTCATCGTCGTGAAGCCACCTTCGATGTCCCATGAACACGGTTTTCGAAGACCCGGTATCTCTATCTAGCTGGCGATACGTTGTGTCATCCATGCACCTGACGCATCCAGAAAATCCGTGGACCACCTGCCCCGCGAGATATCCATAACCGAGATAGTCGTGCACCGTCGTGAGCAGTGCGGCTCTCATAGGGAAATATTCTTTCTCCCACGTATTGGCTGGCATTTTCCACAGCGTGTCTAGCTCCTCTTTCAGCATCCCCAGATACAGATTGATGTCGTTCCCTGGTTGTTTCGGCCCTTCAATTAACACAGGGGGATGTCGTTCCCTGTGTTCCTCTTCATGCACAACCAGGGGGAAGGTTGTACATCCACACAAACACAGGCCAGGTGCTATGTGTTCTTCACTGGCTGCCAAACGGATTGACTCCATCGGTGCTCGCGCCCAACACGATGTTCCTTGGATTGTCCCCAAATTCCGGGTGTTCGAAGTTCAACGCTTGCCACTGGCTCGCATCCTTAGGGTGACTCAGCATCTTGTCTTTTTTTATCTTCGGATCATTTCCGTCATCTTCTTGCTTCTTCTCCTCCCTATCCGTGTACCAACACAGGAGCTTTGCTAGCTTAGGGTCCGCGAAATACCGCTACAGACGAGGAGTGATCGGAAAGTACCACACCACTTTTCGAGGAGCTTTCTTCCTCTTCTTGTATCGAGTGACGCCGCACACCGGACATATGGTAGACTCCACATGCTCGTCCCGATAAATAATGTAATTGTTCATGCACACATGGTATTTCACGTGCGGTAAATCCAGAGGACACACGATTTTCTCCGCCTCCTCGAAACTGGTCAGGCACTTGTTCCCATTGGGAAGACGTTCGTGCCAGAATGACATGTTCTCGTAGAAGCATGCGTCGGTCATTTTGTGTTTTACCTTCATCTCCAGAGCCATGAGCGTTACTTTCAGGCGGGTATCCTCGGGCCTGCATCCTTCATACAATGGAGTAACCGCATCTATCTCCAGTTGATCCAGCTTGGCTGTCTCTCAGGCGGCAACTCTTGCGTAATCCGTCTGCTTGAGAAGCAGCTCTTGAATATGAGGGTACTGCACCCAACCCATCGATGGTCCATCGTCGTCTGCTCCGGCATCTTCATCTTCATGATCATGCCCTCCGTCTTGATCTTCCTCATCATCATGTCCGGCATCACCGTCGTGATCATGTCCTGGAGATTCTTCGCCTTCTCGCCCGCCCTCGCCGCGGTGGTTGTCTTGCTGCCCTTCCTCATTTCTTGTCCGCCCCCCATGGATGACTTCATAGTCATCTTCATCACCTTGCCACCGATAGCCATCCATGAAACCACGCAAGAGTAGGTGGCCCCGCACCTGCCCGGAATCCAGGTCCGCAATAAGGCTCTTCAGCTTGCATCTTCGACACGGACATTATCTCCGTCTCGTTCTTTTGAAGCATCTCGGCCTTCGCGGAGCTCAAAAACTTATTCACGATGCCTTCGGTCATCGTGCGGACCATGGTCGCCTGCGGGGTAGAGAAAAACGATATTTTAGAATCAAGAAAAAAATTAGTATGACTTTGCCTAAAAATAGGACCAAAAAGAATGCATAGTGACAAATTCTCGCCGAAACAGAAATGAATCAACATTCCGACAAAATATTGGCAACTATCGCATTTCAAATATCGGCACCTGCAAACACAAACATATATGGAACACCAAAAACATATGCAACACCACAAACATACGTAGATCTAGCTAGGCCATAAAAAGTGCAAGTGCACGTTGTTGGAGGGATAAAAAAGTAGATCTACAACATAAAGAAAGCTTTCCCCTTACTTACCTATCAAAAAAGGTAATTTAACCACTTAATTTGGGTGAATCTATGGTGCAAATGAGGTGAGGAGGAGGAGGCAGCCGAGACAAGCTTGGAGGAGGAGGAGGAGAGAATGAAGTGGAGAAAGTGAGTGTGGTAGAGGTGGTTGTCCAAAATATCTAGCTGGTCTCAGGTTACTAATGGTGCACCACCTACAAATGCGCCATTAGTAACCTTGGTTACTAATAGCGCACCTGTCAGGGGTGCGCCATTACTAGTTTTGCAAAAAAAAAATTATTCTCAGTAGTGGCGCACCGTGTGTGTGTGTGGTGCGCCATTACTAGTTTGAGCTAGTAATGGCGCACTTCCCCCAGGCGCGCCATTACTACTTTTGGAAAAAAGTAAAAGCAAATTTGTCAGTAGTGGCGCACCGTACGTGTGGTGCGCCATTACTAGTTAAAACTAGTAATGGCGCACTGGGCCCTGGTGCGCCATTAATAGTTTTGGAAAAATAAAAATAATATAAAATTTGCTAGTAATGGCGCACTGTGTGTGTGGTGCACCATTAGTAATGAGGACACTAATGGTGCACCTGTATCTGGTGTGCCACTGCTATTTACCACATACATGGTGCGCCATTAATGTCCATATTAGCTATAGCTCTTTCCCTAGTAGTGGAAAATGTTGACATGAGCATGTTATCAAGCATTTGGTCACCATGGCGGAACCAAAGGGGTGCCACGGAAACATTTCGATGATTCGACAACTCATCGAGATGTCGATGCAAAAGAAAGTGTGGCTGTACGGAACATGCAAAAGATGGTGGGGTGATCCCGGTTACAGGGTTCCCACAGGTCGACTGCATGGCAAACGAGGAGGAATGTGCAATGACAACTCGGACAAGGTGCACACACAAGAATCTCATACAATACACATGCATTCATTCACTGGCGTCGTCTTGGGGTTATACTTCGTGCATTTGGGACAGTTCAAGTTCGATGAGATGTAGTTGTTCATGGTTCGTCGTGGGAAGTAGTCGTACACGACGATGGTAGTGGAAGTAGTGATTTACATTTCGAAGAGGAACTTGATGAATCCATGGTCGAACATAGTGGTACACACGTTGTGGGGTACTTGGTGAATCCGAGTCCCTTCAGGTGTAGTGGCACTCAGCAAAATCCAAGATGGTTTTGACGATCCTGGACACGGCGGTAGAGGTACTTGTCATCAACGTGGCCTCCAAGGTACTTGACACAATCCACATCGGATGTAGTCATACATATTTGAAGAGGAACTTGGCACACCCAAGAGCTTCGAGGTTCGTTGTGTACTTGACATTTTCAATGTTGTAGTCAAACTTGCTGGTCTTGATGAACCGAAGGGGCAGCGAGGGACTTGCAAAGGCCCTGCCTCGAGAGGTCACCGGAGGTGCGTGGAGGTAGCTCGAGCTGCTGGTCGTCGGGGCACGACCGAGCAGCGGCTGGAAGAAGTGGCCGACGTTGGCCTTGGCATGAAGCAGGGGAGGCGGAGCTCCTGGTAGGGCGATGGCGGCGAGTAGGAAATGGAACTTAGCTTCGACGTATAGGCGCAGCCGGGAGAAGCAGCGACTGGACCATGTAGCGGTGGGCGAGGGACTCCGGGACGGTGCGAAAGTCGAGGATTATGAGATGGAGGCGGCGCTGGAACAGGCGGCACGGCGGCCGGACGAAGCTGGAAGGCGCACGAGGAGGCTCAGGCGCGGCAGGGCAGCAGTGCTGGCGATGGGGACATCAAGGAGGCGGCTCCGTCGTTGGGTCAAGGAACTTGGTCGGCGACGCGGCTTGACGGGTCCAGGCGAGGGTCGAGCTTGCTAACAACGCGGCCATGGTCGCGGGCGCGTGAAGAATTTAAGGAGGCGAGCGCGAGGTGGCTGACGACGGAGAGAATCTCGGGCGCGGGAAAGGAGGACGGCGGGCGTCACAGCTCAAGCAGGAGGCAGAGCAGCGGCAGAAGATGGTCGGACGACACGAAGACGTAGCCTTGCTGGTGGCCGGCCGATGGCATAGGAGGAGAAGGGGCACGCTGGGAGGAGGCTTGGTCATCGCCGGCGGCGGGATCGAAGAAGCCGTGTGCGGGGCGCCACTCCTTTGCTCATTGGGCAACGCAAAGGTGCAATGGGTGAGGGGATCGGGCACGGGCGCATGCGGTTCCTGTGGGTGGTGGCGTGAGGGAGATGGGGATCAAGGAGAGGGAGGCAGAAGCCTCGCTAGGTTTTAGAGAGAGGGCAGCCGAGCCTTGGTGGGCTGAGAGGAACAGGCCGGCCTAGCTGGACTGATGCACTACTCGTCTCCCTCCCTCTGAATTTCTCTTTTCAGCAAATAGAGAGAGGCCAGATAGAATTAAGAGAAGAGGCCATGGAGAAGAACAAAATGATGGGACATTTTTGTATGGCTTTATGGAATATTTCCACCCCAACAAAAGTGGTTCAAACAAATTAGGAGAAGTTAATCCCAAACATGTTGACTTGAGCTAAGGAGTTCGAATGGAGGCTAGACTTTACGAGAGCCCAAAGATGTTGACAATTACCATGGAGCTTGGGAATAGAATAAAAGAATTAAGGGCAAAATTTGGGAACAAACTTGAAATAGAATATGCACGGAATTTAAATTTGCAAGTGTGTTTAATGGCACATTCCAAATCAATGGAATATTTATAGTAGCTCCCTAAATATTGGGAGGATATGTTATAAAGAGAACTCACCATCTGAATTCCCTCAATTTAAATGGATTGAAGGTCCATACAATTTATTTATTTTAATTGCAAAATTAATGAGATGAAGCATGAGGACATGATGCAATGCAAATGATGCTATGAAGAATGCAACAAAGAAATAAATCGCACGGCAAAACTTGGAATACATGGAAGGCATCTGGAGCGTCGGTCTCGGGTCATTACCAATCTCCTCCACTTACAAGAGATCTCCCCCCAAGATCTAGGGATGGCACCAGAGAGGAACGAAAGAAGGAAGGGGTAAAACTAAGTTGCTTCTTGACAAAAGAGTGAACCAACAAACCTTAAATGTTGCAAAGACATGAAAAGAACACAAGGGGCGAGGTGAATTGAAACCACTTTGGTTGAAATGAGATATTCAACGAATGCGAAAGAACGAATTTGGGAAGCACTCCGGTTGACAAGAGGAGCACAACTTGATAAGATGAAACAAAATTGAAGAGATGACACAACTCTCCGGTTAAATGGATATGCAAAGAGAAGGACATGATCTTGGCAAAACAAGATGATGGGACGAACAAAGCAACATCACAATGCCTCCGGTAGAAATGAAAGAATGGAATGAAAAGAACGGAGAACAAAACAACATGTTCTACCTCAAATGAATTTGAGAGAGCATCCTTAAAAGAAGGATTGAATGGAGTTGTTGGAAGATCAATACGAAAGGATATGATCCTCGTGGTCTTATGGAGACATCTCAAAATTATGAGGTGAGCTTCTGACACCAATGGAAACAAATGATTTGATTGAGAGCCAGAAAAGATAGAAAGCTCCTTCCATCGAGGTGACAATTAAGGAGAAAACTTGGATCATAGATAAGCACCACAATAGTAACATTCCTTAGAGAAGGCTGTAGGTGAAATATAACCCAAGATAACTCCAACAAAGAGATTGATTGGTTGAAAAGATCTCTTGAACAAAAAGAAAATGATGGATTTAAACATGTCAATCTTGAAAACTTGTGAATCATGAAACACAAAGGGAAATTATCAAGAATGACATAACACCACTTTAAAAGATGAGATAGGAAGAAGTGCACTTCGCATGCAAGATGAAGAATGATTGAACTCCTTAAAACAAGACATGTGTTGAGCACCATGTTTATTTTAGTGTATAGCTTGGCAGATCATAACTTCGAGAGAAATCTTGAAGAACAAGTGAAGAATGAAAGAAATCCTTGACGAACCACCATGTAGAGCCTCCATGAAGAACTCTGGTAATAAAAGGATGATAGAAAGAAAGAGAAGTCGAAAACACAAGGTGAAGCCTTGCAATGATTTAGATGGAGCTTCGCGGCGAGATAATTAAGAGAGCTTGGAACTCCGAAAAGAAAAGATGAATCATCTCGAACCAAGAATGTGATATGATGAACAACTCCGGAAAGAAAGATGAATCACTTGTAATCGAGAATTTACTCATCATGAACAATCTCCTGAAGAAAAGAATTGAATCACCTCGAGGAAATAAGAATAAGATTTATTATATGCTTATCCTTCATCAAATTAAATTGATGACAAGCAATGGATTTTGCATACTACTTATTCTCATTAAAAAGGATTAAGGAGAGATATAGCGCAAACTTGGGAAGGTCTTCCATGAACCACCTGTAGGATTTGGGATGGACGAATGAATTGATACGATAACAACGGAAGAGGAATGTTAGACGAACCACCGTAAGGATTAAAAAGAATGAACAAAGAAAAGGAACGCATCACCAGGAAGAGTTGGAAAATGAACGAATATAATTGAGAGAATTTAGATACAAGAGAACAAAGAGACCATGAGGTGAGTAGGGAATACTTGAACGATGCACCGGAGGCATTGGAGAATGAATGAAGAGACATCAATTTAGAATCGAGAAATCTTCTGAAATAATGGTCTTCGAATGACCGAGAAAGGAAAGCAATCCCTAAAATGTGTCAGATGGGTGAAAAGAATTCTCACAATTGAAAACAATTATGAGAGGATAGCATCAGGCTTGAACTACGCATCTTTGGAAGAACGGGTAAGGATTTAAGAGGAACTCTTCTTTGGTCTTCAAAGCTGAGAATGACGAGGAGGAACACTACCAAATTGTTGAGACACTCCGGATGAATGAAAAGATAAAAGGTTGAGCCAAAGTTGAAGATAATTTAAAAGCGGTCTTGGAGAAGGCATAAGACTGATGGAGATCCATTCTTGCGTCAAACTTTGAAATGAATTTGAGAATAACTCTAAAAAATTCAGAAGAGTCAGGTAATATCCTGGGCAAGGTTGTCAGAATCGCGATTCTGTTATACGATTCTACGACTTTACGACCCAAACTAACCCCTCTGATTCTATGATTTTACTTCATAGAATCTACGCTTCTACGATTCTGATAGTGAAGATTCTATGATTTGCGATCCTACCATCGGGGTTCCGATCCGATTCAAAATTGCGATTCTGACAACCTTGATCCTAGGAAAAGACTTATGGGTTAGGGCCCACTCAAAGATACACCATTGAAATGGTTGCTTGAAAGAGAGATTACACTGGTTGAATTAAATGGCTTGAATGAGATAACAACCTGGAGATAGCTTGAACGGATCTAGAATAGAAGCACGAATCTTCCGAGATATCTTCAGCACTCCAGAAAAAATGGAAAGTGAGAGGTGAATGATTAAGAGATGCACTGGTATGGGAAAGCATTTGAAATGAGGAAAGGGATATGATCAACAAGGCTTGAATTTAGTCCACCGAAGAAGAAACAAGAACGAAGAATGCAAAAAAACTTGTAGGTCCTGAGCATCTTCACGAGAAATCACCGATTAAGAATATTGAAGGAAAAGAATGTAGAGGCTTCATGTGAATTAATCGGATACTTGATTGAGATGTCTGACTCTACAAGGAAAAAGGGTGGGTGGGTGGGAAAAACAAAGGCAACTTCGGATGGATGGAATGAACTCCGTTGATAAAGCTGAGAATTGATCTTGAACATGGTGAAGAAGATTGAATTAGCTTGAAGAGAAGCACGTAAGTTGGAAAAGAATTGGCATGACCATTCCGCATGATCAAAAGGATTAGTACTCCCATAGAAATATGAGAACAACGCTTAGGAAAAGGTATGGAATCAACACTTGACTTCGAAGCAACTCGAATACCACAACTGAAAACAAAACAAAGGATTTGGCTTGCAGAATAAGTAGGAAACAAACATATGATAGAACCCATATCGTATCATGTGTCTGTTGGAAAAATATCCTACATGATACTTGAATTCCCACCTAAGAACTCCCGAAACTTTCTGGTTATGCAATCTGGTGTTGGGGATACCGGGAGACACAAATATCTCACACAACTAACAAATCCTACACTCCAACTGTATCCATCCGTCAACACATAACCAAGAAAACCTCGGAAATCATGTACCTCAGACCTTCGAAAACATCCGATATACTAGATGTGGCAATACATTTGATCGCTGTCCCCAGTATTGGGTGTCGTCAAACTACTCTCACCACAAAGAGTATAGAAGCGCTTTTGATGTCGGCGAACTCTGGTATTCCGGAACTGAAACGATAAGCACCGTGACAAAAACACCTTGGAGATCAACTCCCCGGGACACTGCCACAACCCCTAAATGTCAGGAGGCACCAAGACAGAATTCCCGTCACAATGATATCGCAACGATCCAACAATACCTGCGTGATCCTAAAAAAATTTGAGTGCAAAAGAGGAGAGTGAAGTAAAAACACCTATGCCAGGAGTCCTCACCAGAGCGGCGAAGGGGATAAGGAGTAAAAATAATTCCTACTCTCCGATATATAACTAGACTCAAAATAGTTTTCTTCTTCTAGACTCAACAACGGCAGTGGTTCGATCAATCAAGGGGGCTCCTGCGGTCGGTAAGGCTCTGATACCAACTTGTAGCGCCCAAGATGCGATTCTATCCCAATCACGTGATGAATTCATGATTGAGGCACAATCACATTTTGAGCGCATAGCAAGGTGGATATCATTACAACATACCATGTACTGAATAGATGAGAATACAAGATAGAGGCTTACACTCGCCACAAGCTACATCATGAATATAACAATTCATCAATACATAGCAATCATCATACAGAAGAGCAGGATCCATCTATGAATGAAATCAAACGAAAAAGAAGAACGACATCCACCCTGCTAATCCCAGGCTCCCCGACTAGGAACCTGTCCCTTGATCAAAGAAGAACTCCGAAAGCAATCAAGCATCGCTCTCACGTCGGGTCATCGCATTACCTGTACCTACAACTGTTGTTGTAGTAACATGTGAGCCACGAGGACTCAGCAATCCCATCACCATGGGTAACAAGACTAGCAAAGCTTAATGGGTATGGAATGGATAAGTGGTGAGGTTGCAGAAAGCGACTAAGCATTGTATGGTGGCTAACTTATGAGCACAAGAATAAGATGAGAAACTACGCAACGGTCGCAAACTAGTAATGATCAAGAAGTGATCCTGAACTACTTACGTTCAAACAAAACCCCATCATGTTCTCTTCTCAAACTCACTCGAAAAGAGATGCTCACAGTTAGCATGTTGTTGGTGTATTTTAATTGAATTTACTTCAAGTTCACTACAACCGGATATTAACAAATTCCCATCTGCCACATAACCACGGGCACGGCTCTCGAAAGTTTAAACCCTGCAGGGGTGTCCCAACTTAGCCCATGACAAGCACATGATCCACGGAGACAATCCTCCATCTCGGGACCCTCCGATCAGACTCGGAATCCCGGTGCACAAGAAATTTTGACAATGGTAAAACAAAACCAGCAAGACCTCCCGGCATGCCGACACCCTGATAGTAGCCGCACGTATCTCGTCTCAGGCCATGACCGAATGAGCAGTCCATACAACTAAAACCAGTCCTCGAGTTTCCCTGTGGCGGCGTTGCAAGGGGCTCTAGTTTGGACCAATACTCATGAGGAGCACTGGCCTGGGGGCTTGATTAATTAAGTCCTCGGGTGCTAGCCGGTCCCTATGCAAGTTTTATTTGTTATTAGGCAAATGGTAAAACCAATGTTGGGGCTTGCTGGAAGAGTTTTATTCAAAGAGAACTATCAAGAGGGGGCCATAAACCCTCATCGTGTTAGGGACGCAAAATCAAAGAACATAACACCGGTATGACGGAAACTAGGGCGGCAAGAGTGGAACAAAACACCAGGCAAAAGGCCGAGCCTTCCACCCTTTACCAAGTATATAGATGCATTAATTAAATAAGAGATATTGTGATATCCCAAGAAATCCATGATATCCATGTCTCAACATGGAACAACCTGCAACTAGAAACGCTATAAAAGGGGCTGAGAAAAGTGGTAACATAGCCAAACAACAGTTTGCTGGGAGGGTGAAAAGGTTAGAGGCTATTTCATGGCCTATTGGGAGGCTTGATAAACAAGTGGTGGGTAGCACGACATAGCGATAGCATCGAGACAATTAGCATAGCAAAGATAGTAGTGAGATCCAAGGTGACGGCCATCTTGCCTGAAATCCCGCTAGGAAGAAGACCGAATCCATGAAGAAGATGAACCAACGTAGTCAAACGGATCCTCACAGTCGCAACGTAACCAGAACTATCAAGGAGAAGCGCAACCAGAAAGAAGCAAACATCGTGGTAAACACACAAGCATAAACATGGCATGATGCACAAACAAGTATGATGCATGTCCGGTTTAAATAGCATGGCATGGCAAAGTGCAACAAGCAATACTACAAATTAAGTGGAGCTCAAAATGCAACGAGTTGCCTATTGATGAAACACCACATTTAATTATTTAGTTCGCTCTCATTAAAGCTACTCAACATTATTAAATGTTGGTTAACATGGCAAGAGGTGAAGCATAATTGAACTACCTATCTAGGGAAGTTTATGTGAGGCCAGAAACAACAAACAACAATTACGATAAATCCCCACATGTAATTTAGCAATTTAATGCAAACAACAATTTTAAGCATGTTAAATGTTGTTATCATCACTACAAAAAATACACTTCCGTGATGATACGTGTTTGTCACAGTAGGTCACGTTTTCTGTGATGCATGTACATCCATGACAAATTTATGACAAAATCAAGATAGTCATACATGTGCTGTCGTAGAAGTGTTCCATGACATTACCAAAATTATCATCACGTAAGTGTCCTCTTCCATGACGATAAATCACGCGTCACAGAAGTGCTTTCGTCAAGGGTGACCGACACGTGGCATCCACCATAACAGAACACCGTTAAGCTATCAGATCCGGTTTTGGATCCGATAACCCGTTAACAGCCCCGATAAATGGGGATTTTCCATGTGTAAAATCATCATTGGTTGGAGTAAACACGTGTCGGCTCACCGTTGGGACAAATGTCATCCACTCATTGGACCCAAAGCGCCTATGATATGTCAACATGTGGCACAGCCCAACAGAGGCCCATTCCTGTGAAAAGGCTGGCCCACTTGACTTGGTTAAAAGGTGGCGGGCCGGCCCACGGCAAGCCTGTTAACGGCATGTATGCATATAGCCCATTTATAGCCCGCTAACCCAAGGCCCGTTTACGACCTATCCGAATTAGGCCTAGTAGCATCATCTGGGCCATCCAATATAATTCCAGCCTGTTTTAACTTCTGGCCCATGTATGGCCCATGACGTCTTTTGGCCCATATGAGGCCCTTAGTAACCTTCGGCCCATTAACGCCACGTGGTAAAACTGGTGCGTAATGAACAATGTATCACTTTATACCCATTAACGACCCATTATTCCGTTGGGCCGTTTCCAGCCCATGTTATCTTTCGGCCTTCTCAGGGCCCATTTATTCTTGGGCTCATTTCTAGCATTCGTTTACTTTCGGCCCGTTACTGTCATTTTCTGCTTGTGGGCCAAATACAGCCCGTGGTTACAATCGGCCCGTTTGTGGCCCGTTAATACGTGGGCCGTTTTCATAGCATCATCAAATACGTCCTATTAACGACGGCCCGTTATAGTCGGCCCATGAATGGACAATTTCAACTCTAGCCCATTTACGACCATAATGTGGTCTATTATTGGCCGATGTTTGGCCAACCGATCATACGGCCCGTAGAAGGCCCATTGTGTCTATGCCTCATAGAAGGCCCATTGTTTCTACGGCCCTTAGAAGGCCCATTGTTTCTACGGCCCGTAGGAGGCCCATGTTAACTACAGTAAATATGTAGCCCATTGTTAATGTGGCCAAGTTTTAAAAAATAGGTTATTGTGGCCACTAGCAAACTACGGAAAAAGAACTGCACTGACTACAAGAAAACAAATAAACAAGACAACGGAAATAAATAAGCAAGCAACTTACGCTAGGCTATCATGGCTATTACACATATTACATCCACTGGGCATCAAAGTTCGCCACAAGTGCAAATATAGGGAACAAAGTAGCATATAAACGCCACAACAAAACAAGTCCAGAACTAAAACCACTTCAGAAGAGCTCAAGAAACAATATCCTAGGTACCCATAATGCTGGCAAGATGCTTAGCAAGCTTATTAACTTTCTCTTGTTTGGTGCTTAAATTCTCCAGCACTTGATGTTGCACCAGAAAGTATGCATCTGAATTCTGCAGGGACTTCCTCAGTCCTTCGGCTTCCTGTCGCATAACATCTGATAGATGTCTTTCAACTTGAAGTTGAGACTCAAGAAGCCGAACTGATTCAGGCAGCGAGTTCGAAGAGCTGGTGCCAGCAGTAGTAGCCAGTAATTCGAACACTACATCAAGACTTGACTTTGGGGTTGTCTCGGTGTCTTCAATATAGTTTTTATCAGCTTTCTTGGAGAACAACAAGGATGTCTCACTATCTTGAACTTGATCTACATTACTTCCTTTACCATTGCATAACAGGGTACTCTTCTCCAATATTTTATCCACGAACTAAAGGAGAAACAAACAAACACATCACAGGTTTACAATGTAGTACATGAAACTCATTTTGGTAAACCAGTTCAGTAGTAAGGTGGACAGGATAACAGCATGAAACAAACATATATCTATGTAGTATGGTCACTGTATGGTCTATATCATTCTAGTTTATGTTGCCAAATCAAGATAGATACAGCTCGAATCATATCTATTTAAGACAAAGCAGCATAGACAGAATATAAGTGTGGGAAACTACACAACAATAACAACACTTGTAATGTGCATGGCATGAGAACATAACTGTTTATTCAATTGAAACTGAAATCAACATAGAGCAAGTTACAACAACAAACACGTTAAAGAAATAGGTTTAAAACATACCTGTTGCGCCATTGGAGTTTCAATTGCATCCTTCAAATTTGAAATTAGTTGATATGAGTAAATACAGTGATGCAAGAGTAAAGTATTATGAACCATAGCTACGGAACCTGACCTAAGAACAATTCTTCTTCTGCTTTAAGCGATGACTTGGGGTTCGGAGTGGTGGTCCTCGTGCTTTGGGCACTGCAGTTGCCTTACTAACTGCTCGTGTTTGGGTGCTCTATGGTGGAGATGGTGCTGTGTTAACGGGAACTGGGTTACTATCTGCTGGGGTTGGGGTTAGAAGGGGTGTAGCTGGTTCTCTGTCCAACTAGGTAGGGGTACAATCCGCGTGAGTCTAGGTTATGTGTGGGGGCTGGTTCTTGGGCAAGTACAACCGTGGTTCTATCTCCATCGACAGGTAGCACGGTCTTTTCTAAAGACCATGTTTTTACTCCCACAGTTACTGCCATCATCCCCTCCAATTTAAATGGCCGATAAACTAGAAAATTAATTGAATGTATAGACATTGTAAGATAGACAGGTGCAATGGATAGTAGGGAAGAAAACAGGGCATGAAATAATTCACATTTATGTTGTCTAACCAAACAGAATAGCAGGACATAATTTCAAATATATGATGGCTAATTAAACAGGATAGCATGACACAATTTTGCATGTATGATGGCTAACTAAACAGGATAGAATGACATACTTCAAAATATGATTATTATGTAAACAGGTTGACATGATATAACTATACGATGTGTCTATTAACGTGGTTGGCATGCCATAAATCACAAACATGCCGTCGATGGAAACATGATGGCATGATATAATTCACGGATAGAATGACATAATTCAAATTATGATGAATATGTGAACAGGATGAGATGATATAACTATATTATGTCTTTAGAAAATGGGTTGGCATGCCATAATTCACATACATGCTGTCTATGTAAACATCATGGCATGATATAATTCAAATATATGATTTATATACTAAGGAAGTGAGCAGAGGGCAATCGCATATATGATGTGTCAACTAAGGAGATGGCATTCAATATCATGTATATGATGTAAAAACTAAGCATTGCAATACAACATATGCATGATATGAGTAATATAACCCTGCCAAGTTTGAGCATACACCTCAGGGGGATAATAGGACTAGTCATCTGCCTCTGAATCCTCCTCTGAAGAGCTATCTATAACCAGCAACATATCTGCTTCACCAGGTAGCATTGTCTGCTCTGAAGACCTTGTTTTCACTCCAGATTTCTCCATCACCAATTCAAATGGCTGATGCATAGGAAGAGCAGTTGAATATACAAACATTGTCAAAAAAAGCAATGATAAATACAAAAAAAGGATGACATGATATAATTCACATATATGACCCTTGGCTAAATAGCATGGCATTGCATAATTCACATATATAATGCCTTGCAACAAGATAGCATTGAATAATTCACATATATAATGTCTTGCAAAAAGATGGCATTGCATAATTCACATATATGGTAATTAGACACTAAACAGGTGGCATTCACACAAATCATGTCTAAACTAAGAAAATGACATAGCAATGCAAGATACCATACGCACGATATGAGCAACATAACCCTGCCAAGTTAGAGCATGCACCTCGGGGGGCGGGGGAATAGGACTGGTCATCTGTTTATGAATCCTCCTCTAAGGAGCTATCTGTAACTAGCAAGACATGCGCTTCGTCAGATAGCATTGTCAGCTCTGAAGACCTTGTTTCCACTCCAGATTTTTCCATGACCGTGCCGAATGGCTGATGCACAGGAAGAGTAATTGAATGTACTAAAATTGTTGACAAATTTAACATGTAATAAAAAATGATGTCATGATATAATTCACATATAAGATGACTGGCTAACCAGGGTGGCATTGCAAAATTCACATATATGATGCCTGGCTAAACAAGATGGCATTGAAAAATTCACATTTATGATGCCTGGCTAAACAAGATGGCATTCCATGATTCACATATACAATAAAGAAACTAAACAGATGGCATTGGTACAAAGCATGTCTAAACTAAGCAGATGACATCTTTGATGTATACACTAAGCAATGCAAGGCACCATATGCATGATATTACCAACATCATCATGCCAAGTTAGAGCGAAGACCTCATGGGGTAAGTAGGAGTGGTCTTTTGCTTCTGAATCCCCCTCAGAACAGTTATCTTCCTCTTGATTACGATCCGAAATGGGTGGAGGGGGCTGCCTTTGCGCTCACCATGGAGCGACGTTTGCATGAGATTTTATTGCCACGCAAGGCTCGTCTCTTTTGCTCTACATGTTCAGTTCCATTGTGTACAATAACTGACATGCATAGGAATAAAACATAGTGAGATTATGTAAGGAGTACATGCACAAATCCAGAGTGAAGGTAGCAAACTGTGGATAGACCCAAAACCAATGATAGCAGGCAGATAATAGCTTTAGTTAAAAAATACAAATAATGGCTCCTTTAATGTTTGTTTGCACCCAACATGAAACTCATAGTAGACACCCGAGATTAACCAGATAGTAGACAGATAGTACTGATTGCTGCCCCAATATGTACCCCACAACCATTTAAAAACTCAAGTTTCAGCATAAGTTTGGACCTGAGTCGGAGTCTAAAGGTGAACACGACGATAAAGTAGCATGTCATCATATTAAGAGATGCATAACGTAAGCAGACACGGAAGAGTGCGACCTCTCTTGCGGACCCGTGTAGTCCTCAAGGTCATCTGCTCAGTTGATGATGGTAATGCAGTTGCCGTGTCTGCCGGCGGCGGGGAAGAAGATCTGAGGCGTAGAAAGACAGTCTGGAGAGCGGATCCCTCTTGTGGTGAACCCTTCCGTCGTTGGAGCAGCTGAGCTGGGGTGGAACACAGCACCGCAGGAGCAGGACAAACCACACAAGGTTTTCTTTGACACATATCTATAACAGAAGTAATTGTGTAAGGTCTTGTTTGAATTTGAGGATTCTAACAATGCAGGGATAGGAAATAGCCAGGAATAGGATAGGAATGCACGTGCAAAATAGAGTATTTCAAAACACATGATTTCTGCCAATCTGTGTGTTTGGTTCACAAGAATTGGAAGATCACAGGATGCAAAGAAGCATGGTGAGATTAAGTCAAACCATAAGAAGTGTACAACCTCTTTGGCGAAGCCATGTCGATCTCAGCATGATTGGGTTGGCCGGTGAGGATGCTCCGGCTGACTTGGCTGTCGGAGGAGGGGAAGAAGGTCTTAGGCGTCTGGAGATGGAGCCCAAGGTACTGCTCCACTGTGATGGATGGTTTCGTCGTTGGAGCAGCTCCGGTGAGTTGTACGACGCCGCGGCTAAAGCAGGACAAGAGAGACAACATTAACCTGAGTGGAATTCTAATAGCATCTCCAATAGATGACGTAAAATACATAACCACAAATTGCTAGATGTATATATCAGCCGCTCATCTCTGAACTTAACTGTCTAAACTGAATTTAACTGTCGAAACTGAACTTAACTGTCGAAATTCAACTTTACAGTCAAAACTGAATGCACTAGAGGTGAGGCTACAAGTCAGTCGACTCACTTTTTCATCTCTGGTTAGTCGATTTTGCAGCCGTTGGATACGAAATCAAGGGCCTGCAGTTCATCTTCAACCTCCACCTCCCTGAGCTGCCAGCCACCACTGGCCAAACAGCCGCCCGTGGCCGGCGGTGCGCCGCCCCGCCCGCCCCAAAAACACTCCCCACCGCCGGTCCGCCGCCGCCCCGGCCATCCCTGTAGGCCCCCCGTGCCGAGCTTTTTCTCTAGCGATCCCCACGCCACCTCCCCACCACCGCCGGCGACCACCGCCCCCACCCTGAAACCTAAGATAGATAGTGGGGTACCTCTCTGGCGAGCCCCCCTCCCTGCTGCGGCTGGTTCTTCCTTAACTCCGGTGAGCCCCCCCCCCCCCCCACCCCCTGAAAATCGACTGACCCAAAAGTCGATTCAGTCGACTGAAGTGTAGCTAAATCGGAGCAGCATCGCGAGCAAGAGCGAGAGCAGTAGCGCAAGCAAGAGCAAGAGCAAGAGCAGTCCATGCAGGGGACCGAGAGCAAGAGCAGCGCAGCAGCACAAGCGAGAGCTAAAGCAGCAGTGGCTCCTACTGATGTGGGCGTCGCCGCCGAGGGAGCGACGCCGTGGAGGAAGTGGCTGGCAACGCCGCCGTGGATGAAGCCGCGCCGTGTCGGCTCGGGACCGAGCGCCAGCAGCACCGTGAGATCGAATCAAGAAGAAAATGCGGCGATTAGTGTACAACCTCTTTGGTGGCGCCGATTAGGCCGCAACTTCATCCGAGGAAACGGTGATGATGATGCTCTTCCAGTGGTGCAGGTGAAGACGGCGGTGTGGGAATGGAGGTGGCGCAAAAGACGAGGGGAACGTCGGGGCAGCTCCTTGGAGGTGGAGGACGGGGTGGCTGAACCAGTGGGACGACCAGATCGACGACAGATCCTCATCCTGTACGGTGGATGAGGGACGTCGAGGTGTTGCTATGGACGATGTCATCGGGGAAGAGGCTCCGGTTAGGTGGCGGACGAAGGAGGGTGTGGGGCTTCGCAGGTTTTGCCAGCCTCGGTGTACGAATGGGTGGGCGGATGGGATGGGAGTGGGGGAACCATGGCTTAGGGACACGCTTCTCCGAAATGTGGGGTAAGTTATGAAAGTAACCCCACTGATTTGAGGCGGTTCTTTCGGTTCAGGGGTATCACGGGCATTTCGCATGTCGGGATTTCACAGGAGGTGGGAGTTTTCGCGTGCGTTGTAATTTTGGAATAGCAAGGCGCGGGTTGAGATGGAGGGAGTTGTCGGAGCAACACGAGACAAAGATAATCTTAAAAATTTCGGGCTAACAAGGCACGGGTTGAAATTTCCGGACAAGACTAACGTGTACTGTACCAAATCAATTCGCACTACAAATGTCATTCAAAACTTTAAATTCATGTTATGTTTAATTAAAATATTTCTCTACATGTATAATGCATGCAACCTAGTACTCAAATGAACGTTTTAGTGCATTCCAAACGTATATACTACTGCTTCAATATGAACTAAATTTGAATTCGTTTCTCTATTTTAATAAGATCTACAATAATGATTGTTGTGAAGTCAAAGCATTTGAATTCGTTTCTCTGTTTTAATAAGATCTACAATCGTCATTATTGTCAAGTTAAACCATCGTTTGTCCAAGATAATCATTGTCCTACTAATTTGATCAATGAGTAGAAACTAGAACATACTAAATTGGAATGTCAGAGGGATAAATTCCCAGATTAGATGGGATGATGTTAGAGCAAAAATTGAAGAAAGCAACTGTGGCATTATTTGCTTGCAAGAAGCTAAGAGAGATTATTTTGACCAAGCTTACCTTAGAAAATTTTCACCTAGAAGATACAACCAATTTGCATATACTGCCTCTGTTGGCCTATCAGGAGGGATTATTACTATATGGAATGGCAGTCTCTTTACAGGATCTGTTGTCAGCCAAAATACATACCAAATCACTGTGAGATTATCATGTAATCTATCTGGGAACATTTTCTACATCATCAATTTTTATGGACCCTCCCACAATGATGACAGAACTGGATTTTTTGATTGGCTGAGCAATATAGATGCCTCTCAGATGGATCATTGGATTTTAATGGGTGATTTCAATCTAATAAGGAGCCCACTTGACAGAAACAGACCAGGAGGAGACACCAATAATATGCTTATATTTAACAGCCTACTCCAACAACAGGATCTTGTGGAAATACCCATCAAGGGTAGGAATTTCACATGGTCTAACATGCAGGACTCTCCACTACTGGAAAAGCTTGACTGGATTTTTACTTCTGCCAACTGGACCCTGACATTCCCAAATACTTTAGCACACCCACTTGCTAGAGTCACATCAGATCATATTCCTATTCACATTCAGATAGGCAGTGATATTCCAAAATCCACTATATTCAGATTTGAAAATTATTGGCTTGAATTTGATGGGTTCTATGAGACTGTTATTCAATGTTGGAACAGAAATCAACAATTGACGAACTCTGCCAAGGATACTGCTGCCAAGTTCAAATGTCTCAGAATGGGTTTAAAGAAATGGAGCAAAAATCTATCAAAACTTAACACTAATATTTCTGCTTGTAACTATGTTCTATCTATGATTTATGGCATTGAGGATCAAAGGAATCTGAGCACTATTGAAGCAAACTTCAAAACTATTATCAAGAATCACATAGCCAAGTTATTGGAAGTCTAAAGATTATATTGGAAATCCAGGTTTAAGATGAGGAGTATTCAGCTTGATGATGAAAATACTGAATTTTTTCATGCCATGGCTACCCAAAGCTATAGGAAGAATTTCATAACTTCTCTACAAGATGAAGATGGGACTCCTTTTCAAAATCATGATCACAAGGCTGCCATTATTTGGAAATCATACAAAGATAGATTGGGAAAAGCTATCAACCCCCCTATGTTATTCAACCTTGAGGAACTTATTCAGCCTAAAGATCTATCTGAACTTGAGGCCCCTTTTTCCATGGATGAAATTGACCAAGTTATTAAAGACATCCACTCTGATAGAGCACCAGGACCTGATGGGTTTAATGGCTTATTTCTGAAGAAATGTTGGGATATCATCAAACAAGATATTTACACTATGATCTGGGATTTTTTTTGAAGGGAACATTGATATTCAGAGCATTAATACTGCTTTTATTACTCTCATCCCAAAGATTACAAACCCTATTGACATGAATGATTTCAGACCCATTTCCTTGGTCAGCCTTCCTCTCAAAATCATCACAAAACTAATGGCCAATAGAGCTCAGAAAATCATTACCTTTGTCATTCATCAGAATCAATATGGTTTCATAAAAGGGAGAAATATCCAGGACTGCTTGGGATTTGCATTTGAATACATTCATCTATGCCATCAGTCTAGAAAACCTATCATCATACTCAAACTTGATTTTGAGAAAGCTTTTGACAAGATTGAATACAATGCAATTATTGCCATGTTGAAAGCTAAGGGATTTGGTCCAAGATGGATAAATTGGGTATCCAATATACTCAATACTGCATCAACATCTGTCCTGTTAAATGGTGTTGCTGGGAAAAAATTATATGTAAAAGAGGAGTCAGACAAGGAGATCCTCACTCTCTACTTCTATATATCATTGCTGCTGATCTTCTTCAGTCTATTATTAATGCTGCTT
This sequence comes from Triticum urartu, assembly GCF_056163025.1. Taxonomy (NCBI): domain Eukaryota; kingdom Viridiplantae; phylum Streptophyta; class Magnoliopsida; order Poales; family Poaceae; genus Triticum; species Triticum urartu. The sequence continues at coordinate 394,667,235 of NC_141874.1, read as the reverse complement.
GGGCAAATGGTGAAATCACTCTCCCCACAAATCAGGCATATGGCCTTGACTACCCTATTATTCAATATGCCGATGATACTTTATTGATCATGCCTACTGATGAAGAGCAACTCAGCCATCTCAAATACCTGCTTAATCTATTCAGTATGTCCACTGGGCTATTTGTTAATTACAGCAAATCATCCATGATTCCAATAAATATGGATCAACAATCAATCAACAATATTGCAAACTCTTTTGGTTGTAAAGTTGAAAGCCTTCCATTCACCTATCTTGGGCTACCTATGGGCACCACCAAACCCTCTGTTCATGACCTCATCCCAGTTATATCTAGAATTGATAAGAGATTATCAGGGGTTGCCAGGTTCATGAACCATTCTGGGAGACTCACTTATGTCAACTCTGTTGTTGCTTCAATGCCTATATTTGCCATGTGTTCTCTTAAAGTCCATGTCACCATTCTGGACCATGTGGATAAATCAAGCAGAAATTTCCTCTGGTATGGAAATGAAATCAATAAAGGTGGTAAATGCCTGGCCAGCTGGGAGATGATATGTAAACCCAAACAACAAGGAGGACTAGGGGTTTTGAATCTTAGAGAACAAAATAAAGCTCTTCTCATAAAACACTTGTTCAAGTTCTATAACAAAGTGGATGTCCCATGGGTAAAATTAATCTGGGAAGCTCACTACCACAACAATGAGGTCCCTCATTACAATAGGAGCAAAGGATCCTTTTGGTGGATAGATTGCATGAAAATGTATGACTTTTTCAAGGAAATGACTACTTGTCACATCAAATCTGGTTGCACTAATCTGCTATGGGATGACATATGGAATGGTGATATTAGGAAAACTAAATACCCCGAGCTTCACTCTTTTACCCAAAAGGAAAGCATATCAATCAAAGAAGCCAAGAAACTGGATAACCTTTACAGTCTGTTCCAACTTCCACTCTCCATTCAAGCCCATCAACAATTCCACTTACTATCAAGAGAACTAAACAATATCAGAAACTCAGATGATAAGGACACATGGACCTTCAACTGGGGTAACAATAAGAACATTACAAAGAAGATCTATGGATACCTTATGAATGGTGAAGATGCAGCTGACACATTTAAATGGATATGGAAATCATGTTGTCTTCCAAGACATAAATTTTTCTGTTGGCTCATGCTAAATGACAGAATAAATACTTGTGATCTTTTGACCAGAAAAGGCATGCACCTGGATTCCACTGTATGTGTTCTATGCAACAATGAAGACTATGAAGACAGGACTCATCTTCTATTCACTTGTCCATTTAGTCAAGGTTTCTGGTGGAACATTGGATTTGAATGGAATTCGGATATGGAGATCAACAATATGATTATTGATGCTAAACACAGATATAAAATTGACCACTTCATGGAAATCATGATTCTTGGTTGCTGGAGCATATGGAACCAAAGGAATGGGATGATCTTTGAAGGGATACCTTGCTCAATAAATGATTGCAAGATTGACTTTGTCAGATATTTCAAAATGACCATGCTGAGGGCTAAACCCACTCTAAAAGAGGGCATGTCTTCATGGATAGACAATATTTAATTTTTCAATAATTTCCTTACTTTCCTCCCCCTAGATTGTATCTTCTTGGTTGTCCCCCCAACAACCAATTGATTATGTAATTTGCATACTCTCTTTATAAATGAAAATGACTCACAGTAGGGGATTTACGCTACTGTTCTTTGGTAAAAAAAACATCGTTTGTGTATTATCTTCACAGCACACCACATGACTAGTGTCGAGTTACATATGAACTATGTGTCCTATATGAACTCGAACTCGGTTTTTTGAATCCACTTTATGTTGATTTCAAATCATAGTACATTTCAAGCTCTAGCTAGATCTTCACAAACTAAACCATGTCTCATATGTATAATGTGCTTATCACATTATGTACGGTGCCCCGCCCCCTACGCCTACAAGTATTTAGATGTGAGTTGCAAACACCACACATTACCACAAATTCAAATAAAATGTGAGAATGTTTGATATATAGTATTGTTTAGATTGTTCGATATTTAGTTGTAAGCTGCAAATGCCACACATTATCACAAATTCAAATAAAATGTGAGATTGTTCGATGTATAGTATGGTTTAGATTGTTCAACATTTAGCTATGAGTTGCAAACACCATGCATCATCACATTATGGTATAACATGTGCAAAACCACAACACGCGTATCACCGCTATATTCATACATGCATATGTTTAAAACACTATGATCTCCTATTCAAATATATGAATCCACTTTCATATCAAATTATGATCTTTGTTAGTCTCTTACACCCACACAATCCTCTAACCTTTGTAGCTACCACTAACTTCCTCTCGTGCATGCACACGCCCTCCTCGCCCTCCCCCTCCCTCAGCATTCTATCCATCGCGCACATTCATTTTTTTTCTTTAGGTCGTTCTCCCACAGTCTCCACAACTCCTTTCCGACACACACCGATCGATAAACCTCTCCAGCGATATCTGCCTACAACATCCACACGCACCTTCAATCTCCTCTTTATGTGTCCTTGCCTTGTGTCTCTCATACGGTCCCACAGACGTGTAAACTCTCGCCCCTCTTTTCATCGATCTCACAACCGCACACTCCTCGCCCTATCTAGCTAGTAGTTGGGCCTCTCGCACCAACTCCTAGCTCCATTCTCTCTATCTATCCGTCTCGCCGGGTCTTATTTGCCTCTAACAAATGGACGTACACCGACTGATCTCCTGCTATACATATAGCTAGCTAGGTCCTTATAACTCGTTTTTCCCACACGTCGATCGATCTACCTCATCAGTTATGTCTTTTCCTTCCTCTGACAAACAACAATTGATCTACCGATCTAGTTAGGTTTGCTTACCAAACACATGGTTCCCCTTCATCATCCATGGATGTGTCCCGACAGATCTATCACGCACAGGCACACACAGAAACACATCCCCACTCTTATTGATAATATTGCAGTTCCGCCCTTTGTTTGTCTAGTAGGCCTCTCCCACCATCTTCAAGAAGCAACTCCATCACCCATCCAGCACTCTACCCCTCTCCCTCCCTCTCTCTCCTCACTCTCTTTGTCCCATCCTATTTCCCGTCCTTTAGTTATGTATGGGTGTCGACCGATCTCCCTCAAGACATAGCTGGGTCTCTCCTTCTCAACACATATATGAGTCGCTCTACCTCTATAGTTAGGCATCTGCCTACCCCTCCCCCACCCCCTCCCACACACACACCGATACATCGAGCGCTCTAGTCATGTCTCCCTGCCACACACAAACTTGACCTGTGCCTTCTGACGTTCCGGTAACTAGGTCAGTCACCCTATATCTTTGACTTGCACACACACACAATTTCGATGGCTCTCTTCATCAATCTCGCACCCACCAACTTGATCCTCTCTTCAACTCTATCGATATCTATGACCCCTCCCTCTCTTCTCGTGGATCGCCTGACCCTCCATATATGATATGGACAGGCCTCCATTTCACACACATTGCATGCAAAATTTTGTTTGATATGTCATCGACACATATTCCCACAAATACATTCACGAAATCAACCTCCCCCCCAAAAAAACAAAAAACACTCACAAATGCACAAGCCATTTGTCTAGGTTTGTATCTCTCACACACACCCACGTAGGTGGGGGACGTGCACGAAGAAAAGAGGTGCACGCACGGCGCACGTACTCCCGTATCTTTCCCAACCACACCCGTGCGGGTACACGGTGGAGCTCATTTCTATACGAAAAGGCAGCCTACGTGATAATTTGACACGTGTACTGGTTGTCCACTATATGGAGGGAGGATCGTCTACCACGGGTGAACAAACAAATTGTGACTTGACGCGTTATGTTAAAAAAGAGGCAAACCATGTGGGGCCTATCTTAGAGGCAAGGCTCTATACACTGGAGTACTTTTGATGTGTCCCGTCAACTCGTAGAACAAGGAGAACCTTGCTTGTACACCGTCTCCCCTGCCCATGGGCACCGTGGCTAGCAGGATGAGGTGAAGCTTGATAACTATGCCTTACGCCCGCTCCCTCTCCCACACGCGTGGTGGCTCGCAGGACTAGGAGAAAATTTTAATAGTACTACCTCCGTTTACTCCTCGTCCCTACCTTGGTTAGAGAGATTATCATATTGTTTGGAATATATGTCCTTTAGTAGATTTCAATATGAACTACTAGTACATACTCCAAACACTGATGTATATAGACGTATTTTAGAGTGTAGATTCACTCATTTTGCTCCGTATGTAGTCCATATTGAAAGGGACGTAATAGTACGCACTCTCCCTTGCCCCTCGACCCTCGCCACGTGGTGGACGTGCAACAATTCATCCGGTCTCATATAGCCAGAACGATATATACTGCAGTACCATTATTGCTCGACTTCCCGAAGAGGCGAAGATTCAATCGCAAGGTTAATAGTTTGGAGATGCCAAGCGCAAGGTTTATAGGAGAACGAGTAGTAGGTGCTGCGTCATTTAAAATAAAGTTGTAGTGTGAGGTGGGCCATGTAGTCACTGATCCTGCATGTTTTCACTGCTCTTGCACTCCTCCGCCGCAAGAATGGAGAAAATTGTAATCTAGTAGTACCTCCTTTCGCCGAAAGCATGGGACATCCAGCAGTCCTACCACCTCAGTAATAATGACCAATGAGCCATCAAATCACATAGACCCAGCAGTAAGTTGGACGGTCGAAGCAACCATCACTCTTGAATCCGCTTCTCCCTTCAACGCAGGCGCCAGTGAGAGGTCGCGTCCGCTCTTCCCGGGCATGAATGCGGCACTGATTCTTTGGAGCAGCGCTGACCTTTTTGGGCGGGAAGCGCGCGCGGGCGATGGAGGGGCTTTCGATGGGCCAGGCTGGTCAGGAGCGGGCGTGGCAGCTGTCCGCCTGTCCCTACCGGACGCCTAGAAACGAGAGGATGCACCGACTCTCGCGGCTAAAATCATACACTACACACCATCTCTCTATAGGAGTAGGTCGATCTGTCGCTCTCTCTAACACACACATGCTGTTAAACACACACACGCACACGCACACACAGGTTCATAGAATAGGAAAATTATGCGAGTGCGAAGTCACAGGAAGTGAGATACAAATGGAGTACATACAAGAAGAGAAGAGGTCACGAATATTACATCAAACCTGGACTGAGGAGTAGTACTCCCTCCATCTAGGTGTTAAGTCATCCTACGAAAATCAGATATTCCCAAAATGCTTAGGCGTCGTCCATCAACTTCGCATCTCAATCCCCTCCTGGCCTTGTTGCTAGCGAGCGTTGTTACTTAGGGAGCGTTTGGATCCTTAGCAAGAATAGCTTATAGCATAGCCGGGAAAGGTTAGGCGTTTGGAACTATTAAAATATGTTAGCTTTTGTGGGCCAGCTAGCTTGGGTGGGCTAGAAAAACCTTGCTAGCTCAGGAGAGCCAGATCGGCTTGATTCTGACAAAAAACTTCGCATAGTAGTAACATATACTAGTAACATATGCATGTTGTACTAGTCCAAGTTACTCACCACTATGACCAGCCTAAGCAATGTAACCAAACGCTCCTTACTCTGCCTTGTTATCTCCCCCGGAAACCCAATGCATGGAGCGCAACTACGCGTTGATCAGTCGAGAAATCAAAGTAGGCTTGGATGCGAGTTAATACGTGGCCCTGCATGGTAGCTAAAATGGCATCTCTTAGTTGTTTGGATTAATTGTTGCGTTTAAAGACAAAAATCAGGGCTTTGATTGGAGGAATGACCGGTCAAGTTTCTCCTTCTCCTCCAATCTGCTTGCACCTTGGTCCCGCTGCACCTTCTAACGTGACTTATTACACCTAGACGGAGGGAGTCGTACGAGATTCGGTGGCACACTGACTTAGGTCTAATACAAGTGCCCCAAATTGTGTGCATGTTATAATAAGGATTCACTTAAAATAGTACGTGAGCGAACAGAGGGATCAATTGGACAGTGTTCCCGAGCAGTAGCAAGATGTGTGAGGTAAGATACACCGTTGGCGCTTTTAATTTTTGTTATTAATTTGTTTGTTTCACCCTCTGACTAGTGGGACCCAACGTACTACATGGAGAGAGGTAAGGTGACTAAGGCTGCATTATTTCTGCACCATTTGGGATAGTCTTACCACCAAAGCCACATGACACGATTATGATTTAAATCCCAATGACTCCCACACACACAAAAAAAACACGGCATGCTTGTCACACGAATGCAGGAATGTATAAAAGGTTGTTTTCCTCTCGTTGAACATAACAGGAGGGTTGTGTAGCTGCTTAGCCTGTTCGCTCATCAAACTTGAGGTCTCAGGTTCGATAACTACACTTGAGCATAATTCGTGCCAGGGGGATTCTTTGACTGGTCAAAATGGATGGATACGGAGCTATACGATCTCGTAGTGACCGTATAGTCACCTCATCACATATAAGTTGCAGCCTCGGCGCTTGTTTTCTAGGGTTTGCACTCTTCACACTCTCTCCAATATATATATATATACACACACTGGAGCCTCAGCGCTTGTAGTTGCTCTCTTCACACTCTCTCACCCTCCTCCAGATCTAAACAAGACTTCGTTGGCCTCTCTCTCTCTCCCCTCACTGCTGGTTTGCTTGTAGTTGCTCTCTTCACACTCTCTCACCCTCTCCAGATCTAAACAAGACTTCGTTTGACTCTCTCTCCCCTCACTGCTGGTCAAAGAGCTGGCAGGATCCGTCCGCCGGGAAGGGAAGGGAGGGCCTCCGACCCCTTCTTCTTCACCGCCGTACATAGTGTGGGTCGAACAGCCTCCAGTCGCCCACCGAACCACACCCCAAGAACCTTAAGGTATAATTTACTTATTCCACATGCATTGCTCTAGCTGCATGTGGGATTTTTCCGGTTCTACACTCGAATCTAGGTGTTGGATCAAACAGGAAAGTAGTGGGGAAAGTTGTATACCATGAATCTAGGACATGGTTCAAAGAGGAAAGGAATGGGGGAAAGTAGTGGGAAAAGTTGTATAGCATGAATCTAGGACGTGGTTCAAAAAGGAAAGGAAGGGGGAAAGTAGTGGGGAAAGTTGTATCGCATGAATCTAAGACGTGGTTCAAAGAGGACAGGAATGGGGGAAATTAGTGGGGAAAGTTGTATAGCATAAATCTAGGATGTGGTTCACAGAGGAAAGGACGTGGGGAAAGTACTAGTACAGACTGGCTATCTAGCACCTACGTTGGTCGAAAAGGGAAAACAATGATAAATGCAGTACGCACATCTGTAACAAACTGATCTTTTGTTTTGGGGGACAAGGCTGTAGAGTTTGAGCAGGACTAGATTTGCTGCACTCACATAGGGAAAGGTGTCTAAAGATAACAAAACTAGGACCAACACAAATATGCTCCTTGGTTGTTTGTTCTTTGTTGCAACAGACTGTGCATCACCCCAGTACATCGGTAGATGCACATGGTGTTGGTGCGCCCACTGTCCCGTGCAACTCTTTAGCTGTTGTTAATCTAAGGCCCTGTTTGGTTAAAAACTACCTAGTCCCTATCTGCTTGGTTCCAGGGACTAAACATGGACTAGATCTTATTAAATGACATACTAAAAGACCATGTTACCCCAAGTAATGAACTAATAGAGACAAGGTGCGATGCATGGCAGGGGCAACTGTTGGAAAAAGTCCGAAAAAGACTCTCCCTCGGGGTCTTCTTTCTTTAGTCCCAAATGCCCACTTTTAGTCCCTAAAAGTCCCTCCTGTTTGGTTTAGATGGGACTGACACGGTGTTTTTTTAGTCCCTCCACCAAAATGTCCCTGTAAACAAGCACCCTCTAATAATGCCGCTGGAAAATTGATGCAATGCCACATTTAAAAGCAAATTACATGTTTAACGAATTTTATTGTTAATATAATCTCTTTGTTAATATTAATCAATGCCACCGTTTGAGAAATGCTACTGTCTTGCTTTCTTTCCCATTTAGATAAGGTAGATGTGTAACACCCATGATGCGGCTATATCTCCCACGTGTTGGGGCACTACTTAGAGGCATAACCGCATGGTAGGCATGTCGCAAGAGGGGTAATCTTTACACACCCCATGTACTAAATAAGGAAGGGATAAAGAGTTGGCTTACAATCGCCACTTCACACAATACATAAATATAGCATACATCATCCAGAATACAATCAAGGTCCGACTACGGAACCAACATAAATAAAGACAACCCCAAATGCTAGATCCCCGATCGCCCCAACTGGGCTCCTCTACTGATCATCCGGAAAAGACACATAGTAGTGGCCCGAATCCTCGTCGAACTCCCACTTGAGTTCGGTAGCATCCCCTGCAGTTGCATCATCGGCACCTGCATCTGTTTTGGAAGTATCTGTGAGTCACGAGGACTCTGCAATCTCACACGATCGCGATCAAGACTATTTAAGCTTAAAGGTAGGAAAGGGGTAGTGAGGTGGAGTTGCAACAAGCACTAGCATATATGGCGGCTACTTACGCAAAAGAGAGCGAGAAGAGAAGCAAAGCACGGTCGAGAAGTTAAAAGTGATCAAGAAGTGATCCTAAAGCTACTTCCGTTCAAGCATAACAAAAGACCGTGTTCTCTTCCCGGACTCCGCCGAAAGAGACCATCACGGCTACACACGCGGTTGATTCATTTTAATTAGATTAAGTGTTAAGTTCTCTACAACCGGACATTAACAAATTCCCATCTGCCCATAACCATGGGCACGGCTTTCGAAAGTTCAAAACCCTACAGGGGTGTCCCAACTTAGCCCATCACAAGCTCTCACGGTCAACGAAGGATATTCCTTCTAGCGGGAAGACCCGATCAGCCTCGGAATCCTAGTTACAAGACATTTCGACAATGGTAAAACAAGACCAGCAAAGCCACCCGATGTGCCGACAAATCCTGATAGGAGTCGCACGTATCTCGTTCTCAGGGCAACACCGGATGAGATTAGCTACGAGTAAAACCAAACCTCAAGTTTCCCCGAGGTGGCCCCGCAGGCAGCTCGGTTCGGACCAACACTCAGAGGAGCACTAGCCTAGGGGGGGAGGGTTTAAAATAAAGATGATCGTTGAGTCTGCAGAACCCAAGGGAAGGTATGTGGTGGTAGGTAGGCAAATGGTAAATCCAAGGTTGGGTCTTGTTGGAGGAATTTTATTCAAAGCGAACTGTCAAGGGGTTCCCATAACACCCAACCGCGTAAGGAACACAAAATCAAGGAACATAACACCGGTATGACGGAAACTAGGGTGACAAGAGTGGAACAAAACACCAGGCATAAGGCCGAGCCTTCCACCCTTTACCAAGTAAATAGATGCATTAAAGTAAATAAGAGATAATAATGATATCCCAACAATATCCATGTTCCAACATGGAACAAACTTCATCTCCACCTGCAACTAGCAACACTATAAGAGGGGCTGAGCAAGCGGTAACATAGCCAAACAATGGTTTGTTAGGAAAGGTGGGTTAGAGGCTTGACATGGCAATATGGGAGGCATGATAAAGCAAGTGGTAGGTATTGCGACATAGCAATAGAGCGAACAACTAGCAAGCAAAGATAGAAGTGATTTCGAGGGTATGGTCATCTTGCCTATAAAGTTCTCAGAGTTGACGAAAGCTTGATCCTCATAAGCGTACACAACATGTTCCTTGATCACATACTCATCTCCTGGCTCTACCCAAAGAAAGAACACAAGCAAAGGAGCAACAAATCAATCACGGTGCAATGCGCAAGCAACATGATGCAAAATATGGCATGATATGCGAGATGTGATATGCAATACATATGCGTGCTCCGGAAGGGAAAGATTGATCAAGGCATAAACTTGGTGAACCAAGCGCGCCGCTGGAAAGATGAGTTGATTTCGGTCGAAATTGATATAAAGATCCCCAGAAACGGATGCATGGTTTGCAAATGGCAAGCAAAACAAGAATGGCACAATTCTGCGATTAACAACACGATGCCATCTAGGATGCAACAAGAAGCTAAGCTACTGCACTCCAACATAACAACAAAGCACTTGGTAGTGATCTACTCAATATGCTTGACAAAAGATGAACAATGAGCTATGACTAAAACACACTAGAACAGGTTCAAACAAGCATGGCAAAAGTGCAAAAGATATCAGCATCACAAACTTAGTGAAAATATTAACATGTCAGGAATTAACATCAGGAAGCAATGTTTAGAGCAAGCAAACAACATTCTACAGGAACATGTCATAGCAAAACAAGGCATGGCATGAATCAACTCAAAGCATTGAGCAAAAGTCTCTTACTGACCATGAGCCAAAAAGGCACAGAAGATATGATGGCACCCATGTAAACATAGCAAGTTTTATAAACAGATTCAGACTTAGCAAAAAACTGGGCATGGCAAAACAGAGTAATGAAGGCATCTTTGGAAGCTTGATTCACTCACTGTAAGGCATTGCATGACAAATCAATCATAGCATCAGCAAGAAGACATGTTCAAGAAGCTAACCATGGCAAGAGCAAGTTCATAGCATGCTTGTATCAACTACAACAACCATGGCAAAATTGATTAACATGTAAACAATCTGCCAGGAACATTTTATAGCAAAAGTAGAGCAATATTAAGACATGCTAGGGCACTCCATAATTGCAAACAGGGGCATGGATGGATATAGCACAACCATATGTCCAAATCATCCTTACTGAAGCAACTCAAAAGAAGCATGGATCACTCTGTAGCAACATGTTTACATGGCATCAAAATGATAGCAAATAAAAGACTTAGCCAAATCCCGAGATCCTGAAATCAGCAATAACACGAAGGCTACTTTGCATGCTTGTGCTATTCACCACATTGATCACAAAAATACATGGCAAACACCCCTGTAAAGATGGCATGGCATATATCAAAATACATGTAGAGCTCATGCCCATATGCAGCACACAACAAATGTAACAAAAATGACAAATCCTCATAGTCTGATAAGAATCAACACCTAACAATTTATAGCACTCTTGCATCAGTGATTTGGGTATCAAGATGGACTCAAACTAGCATGCCACAATCGAACAAAATGAAGAGCACATCATGATGAACATTTGATATATTGCATGCAAAAAACGGATCTACGGATGAGAAGTTATGGCAGGATGAACAGAGGTATACATTATCACAGAAAAAGACTTAGAGATATCACAGGGTCAACCTCAGATCTAGGGTTCGTGGCACGGGAAACGAGGCGACGGCGGATCTCGTCAGAGAGCTCGCCAGAGAACGCTGCGGTGGCCGAAGTTGGGTGGAGAGGTCGCCGGAGCTGTGGAGAAGCCCGATCCGGCCGGAGACGAAGACGAGGGCGGCGGGGATGACCGGGCACGGCGGCGCGGGACGCCGGAGTTGTTGGCCGCAGCGCTGGGTGAAGGCGGTGGCGGCGCCGGCAGAGGCGCTGCGGGATGGCGGGGCAGCGAACGGGTGGACAGCGGTGGCGCAGATGCGCGGGCGCGGGGCGGCGGCCGATGGGCTCGGCTGGCCCGCTCCGGGCCCCGCGGGCCGCGGTGGAGGGAGGAGCCGGCTGGCCACGCATGGCGGCATGCGGTTGGCTCCAGGCGGCGGCACGCTGATGTGGCACCGCATGATTGGTCGCAGTGGCATGGCCGGCGGACGTGTCCGGCGCGGATGGACGCGTCCGGTGGCGCGGGGAGGAGATAGCTAGGGTTGGATCCGGAGTTTGGAGAGGGTTACACATATTTATACCTAGAAGGAGGTGGGAGTGTCCAAATGAGGTGTAGTTTTCGACCATGCGGTCGTGATCCGACGGCGGAGGACATGGGAGTGGTTTGGATGGGTTAATGTGCTGTTTTGGAGGGGTGTTGGGATGCAACACACACGAGGCCTTTACGGTTCCCCGGTTAACCGTTGGAGTATCAAACGAACTCCAAATGGCACGAAACTTGACAGGCGGTCTACCGGTGGTGTACCAAGGCCACTTGACAAATCTCGGTCCATTCCAAGAAAGTTTAACACCCGCTCATGAAAAAAGACACAAGGGGGCGCCGGAGGACGTAGGAGTGTCGGATTGCAAAACGGACAACGGGGAAAAAGCTCGGATGCATGAGACAAACACGTATGCAAATGCGATGCACATGATGACATGATATGAAAATCATGACATGGACAAAATGCAAAACAAAGACAAAACCCAACCACGAGGGAATCTCATAACTTAACGCCGAAAATGGCAAGAGTCGGAGTACAAATATGGCAAGTTACATCCGGGGCGTTACAACATGCTTCTTTTTGTTAGCCTCTGTATCATCCACCGTTATTGACCACTAGTTGTTTCCTTTGCACCTCTATGTAAACAGGGTTATCTACTTCACCTTGTTTCCATTGTGACCTTTTTTTGCACTGCACAAAACACTTTTGTTTTAAGAGTGTTTTGTGCAGTTCAACCAAAGTGTCACACCGACAACGTTGCTTGATTGCTTGATCTTAGTGGAACTGCATAAGAGGAGATCTTACTTCCTATCCGTGTTGGCAAATTTGGTTCAGATCTTCTTCTTGTGAGTTGTTTGAATTCCGTGTCATGAGAGGTTAGTACTAACCTTCTTTCACATGATTCTGTAGTGTGCTTTCATATGTTGTGCTACTTGTACGGTAATGTTGCTTGATTTATTGAACTGCACAAATGGAGACAAGACTTCCAATCTGTATGTGCATTGCAATATCCCATTGAGGTAAGATAAGGATATTTCACAACTGTTGGCCTGTATTTTTCCACTTTCATTAGAAAATTAATGTCATTGTTTAGTGCTATACTTGTGCAACCTAATTAACATGCCAAATCTTACATTGAAGGCGAAGCTTGACTGTTATTGAACCAAGTGATGAAGGGGAAGAACAAGCGGAAGAAAAACAAAAATCAACTCTTGTTGCTGTAATGAAGCACTGGAACTGTGATGACACAGGTAATGATATAGTTTTGCATCTTAGTTTATTGTTATGGATGGAACGAGCAATTGTTTTGCCACTGATTTGATGCCACTCTTAATGTAATACGTAATTATCTCTACTTGTGCAAAGAGGGATCTTCTTTGAACATACCATATATTTTAGTGGAACTGCACAAGAAGATGTTGGAAACATTAATCTAACCGATGAGCATATAGTAAGCATGGCCACCACAGTAGATAGCAACATATGGTTCTGGAGAAGTGCTTCATCTATATGCTCTACACAATAAGCCTCATGAAAAAAGTTGGTACTCACCCACTGATTTCATCCATATGATTAAGCTTTTTCATCTCTATTGGTGTTGTGCTACTGTTTAGATACCGTCATCAAAAAGTGGTATTGTCCTTGAGAAGTGCTTCATCTACGCTGTTTTAAATATTTCCTTTCCTTTTTTTCTAGCAAACAGGGATGCTAGCATTTAGTTATCCTCTTGTCTTTGCACAGCAGGATCATCCTCCTCTAAAGAAGAATATGGAGTACATGAAGTGATTAGTTTCGATTATGCCAGGATGAAGAAGCCCTATCTATCTTCTCATCAGAAGGAGTAGTTGAAGGATGGTTACATTACCCCCACAAGACCAAACTAATTTCAACTCAGAAGAACTGACAAATCTCCATTTTCTTGCCCTGATGCGCGAGTACAATGTTGTTCTAGGATTCTTTCCGGTGAGTTCCATTTTTCTAAAAGTGTGCTCTACATGGACCATGTAGGTGCCTGTTTAAACTATCAATTCATAGTACAGTTTGCTTTATACTAATCACTTTTTTGTATTTGTGCAAACAGGGGTGCTCAGCTTGATTTCAATGGGAACTGCACAAAATGTTCATGAATACATCGAATCATTCATTTCTACCACAAGAAAGGAGGTGCCGATAAGTTCAAGGCGCTACAACATATAAGGGCGAAATCATACAAGCTATGCGTGAATTTGGTTGATTTTGGTGGAACTGCACAAAAAGAACAGCTGGTTTATTTAGCACGAGGTGCCATGTCAATGTCCGAACTGATGGCAAACCCTGCCCATTCCACAATCGTACGCATTTGATATTTTGGAATGGGAAAACCTTGTCAAATTGTGCTCATTGATTTTAGCAAGAAGACATGCGTTTGATATTTTCGTATGGGGTGCCCTTTGCTGTCAGCAGCGTCGATCCATTTTTTTCTTTATTCTTTAGCTGTGAAGTAAATATTGGCTCTGACATGTGAATCGCTGAGATGCATAATCATCGATTGTTTTGAATGTTCTCTATGAATTTCCAGGCCTATGTGTTTAATTGCAATGTACAGGAACGCTAAAAAGCTGCTCAAACTCTTTGTACTCCTTCTGTTCCTTTTTACTTCGCACATTGTGAAAGTGCATACTTTTTTCTATAAGATTGGTCAAAGTAGAGATACTTTGACTGCACACAAAACTTGTATGTAGACTAGAAAGGACCGGAGGGAGTACATGTGAAACTGCTGCAAACGAGGTGATCACCCTGGGAATAATGCTAGTACGTATTGTTTTGCATGTTCATCCAATTCTAGTGATACAAGAATTCGAACTAATCGAAATAAATTCATTCATACATGGTCGGATTTCATATAAACATGTCGAATTTCATTACATTTCATACATTCTTCAACTAAAAAGGATTGCACTGGGGGTATAATTAATTAACCGAAGCTACCCACCTGTGTTCGGCTGAGCCGAACAGAAGCTTCAGTGACTTAACTGCAGTTGCAGTTGCGTAACTGACATGTGGCCCAGATGCCTGTTGGGCCCACGTGTCAGTCAGCTAACTGCAACAGCAGTTAAGTAGAAGCAGTGTCCTTCTCCAACATAGCTCTCCGACTCCACATCGCCGCCAAGAAGCTAATTGGCCGTCAGTGGTCAACCCGCCTAGCTTGTCATAGAGTAGGGAAACTAGGAGCCCAATGATCAGGATCCCCAGATGACAAACACCTTTCTTCTTGTCATTCTTCTTCTTGAAGTTCGTGTGTTGCACAACCTTGTTCTTCCCATCAAACATTGCTTTACCATCAAACATGCCCTTGTTCTTGAACTGGTGGGGCTGGAAGTTCTTCTTCTGTACCAGATTGGCACTAGATCCTCCCTCAATTCCTCGAGCACGTGTGTCATTTGCTCTCTCCTTTTCTTCCACATCAAGAGTGCCAATGAGATCCATGAAGGAGGAAGCTTAGTGATGATACCTCCAGCAACAAACTTGCCCGGTAGCATACAACTGAAGTGCTCAAGTTCTCTAGCAAATGACTGTATCTCATGAGCTTGCTCAACCACAGAGCACTCTTCAATCATCCTGTAATCATAGAATTGCTCCATGATGTATAGCTCAGTGCCAGCAACCTAGCAGCGATGGCCTTACTTGGACCCGAGCGGCGGCGACCTGCCATGTTCTACTCCTCCTCGTTTTCTGTGTGGCGCAACCTCGTTGGCAGCGGGGTGGGGCCTCGGCGGAGCCGGCGATGTCCTCTGTTTCATTGCCGGCGGGTGACGCCTCGGTGGAGCAGGGGAAATCCTCCCCCTCGTTGCCGGCAGGGTGGGGCCTCGGCGGAGCCGGCGGTGTCCTCTAACTCGTTATTGGCGCTGCGGGGCTCGGCGGAGCAGGGCCTCGTCGACGTCAGCGGAGCGGGGACTTGTCGGCATCGGCATTGTCCTATGCCTCGTCCTCGGTCTCGCCAAACAGCGCCTCGCCCGCTTCATCGCCCTCTTTGTAGGCGGCCGTAGCCTCCACCACCCGCATGCGGTACCGCCAGCGCTCGTGGCGGCCCTCGCGGGCGAAGCGGTACAAGTCGAGCAGTGCCTCCTGCTCAGCCCGCTCTGCGGCGATCTGCTCCTCCGCCTGCATGTGGTCCTAGAGGAGATGGTGGTTGTAGGCGGCCTCGGCCTGCGCCTCCCGGAACTGCTCCTCACGCTTCTGCCTCACCGTGTCCATATATTGGGCACGGTCCTCACCGATGGTCATGGTGCAATGCACCGGCGAGGATGGCGCGGAGGAGCGGGTTTGCGCCGGATCGTCGACTACCATGTTCTCCATTGGGACGTCGTCGTCCTCCGGCTGCCTGCCGGCCAGCCAGTCGGCAGCAATGGCTGCCATCTCCTTATGGTCCGTCGTCCGCCTGTCCCGAGGAGCGCTGGAGCGCGAGGAAGCCATGGTGGGCAGTAGTGGTGTGGACAGGAGAATAGGAACGGATGCAGATGACTGCGGCTATGGCCGGTGCAGCAGTTTATATAGCAATGGTGGGCGGCGGAGGGACGGACGTGTGGCGCCGGAGTAGCCGCCTCGGCAACCGCGTATCATTAATGTGGGTGGCAGAAGGACGGACGGATGACACTTGTGTTGTTTGAAGGCGGAG
Organism: Triticum urartu; assembly: GCF_056163025.1. Classification (NCBI taxonomy): domain Eukaryota; kingdom Viridiplantae; phylum Streptophyta; class Magnoliopsida; order Poales; family Poaceae; genus Triticum; species Triticum urartu. The sequence continues at coordinate 394,650,843 of NC_141874.1, read as the reverse complement.
CAATCGCATGCACCGGGAAGCGAGGCGGGCGGCGCTGACCGTTTCGGGTAGAAAGCGTGTGCAGGCGAGGGAGGCGGTCTGGGTGGGCCAGGGCAGTCAAACTCGTGCTTGGCAGCGGGTCGGTCCAGTAGCCGGACATGTTGGCTCGCCAGCTACCTCGCCGAGCTGAGCGACGACAATCAGACGATGGACATTGCTCTCGACCAGGAGCCGGCGCCACTGTCCAAGCCGGTTCATGCCGTGTTCACCATAGAGCAGGTGCGGCCGCACTTCGACGCCCTAATGGCGGAAGAGCTGCCAGCGCAGGAGGACCTGTGCTGCAACCTCCGTCTCCTTAACGAGCACCGATGAACAAGCGAACGACAATGCCATCGCGGACATGTGGCCCTATGGTCCTGGCTTGCAGAATGAGCAGCGGGCGTTGTATCAGACCATCCGTAGGGCCCGCGAGGCCCTCTCCGTCATCCTTCGAGTTGTTGCGCTCGCCGTGGCGCTGCCGTCTCGTGTTGTCAACAAGGTCAATAGACATGAGGATGAGGAGATGACTTTAGTTGGATAGGATGACAGTGGGGACCCACCAGGGCCATAGCCGCACGTACGCAAGTGCCTCCTTATTAGTATATAAAACTATAATTTTTTTGCTTCCTCCTGATTTCCTGACATCACGGTCCCATCTAGCCCAGGCCAGATATCTAGCCTAGATCTTAATTTTTTTCAAGCTGAAAATGGCTAGCCCAGCTATACTTTTTTTTTAGGAATACCCAGGAAAGGTCAAGTTGTTATTCTCCGCCCCGCTGGGCTACAAATCTTTCCTAGGAGGGATGCATTAGGCTTAACAAGAAAATGAGCTTTAAGAAATAATAAATGGGATGTAATTATAAAAACTGGGCAATAACTATAAAAAATGCACCAAACACGTATTAACTTTATAAAATTTTATTTTTGGATATTGAAAATTTTAATTTCATTAATTCTTGCGAGCGCAATGTTTCGTTGGATTTTTACGTAATATAAATTTATATTGAAATTATATTTAATCTGACTAGAAATTTCGGGATAAAAATATTTCGGATCCCATCAAAATGTAGGAAATTTTATTGAATTCTGTTTTGAACGGTTGGTTGAAATGGGCTGTACTTTTAACAAACTGTAAATGGGCTATAGTAAATTCCATTAGAATTCAGAAATTGGTGCACATTCTTACAAATCTCAAATGGGCCATAAGTTCTCTGCCACACACTTGTGGCCTTACTAAGTTGATGCGTCCCCTAAAAAAATAGAGTTGACGCGTATGCAAGGCTTTGTCAAACTTATAGTCAACACATGGTTCTAGCAGCAGTGGCCGTTGGATGTCCATCTAATGGATGCCGTGCTTCCTCTTCAATCTCGGATATTCTGGCTTCACCCGCCCGAAAAATGATTCCTCCCCCTGACACCTGGGGCGCACCATTTCGGAAGCAGACCTCTGGGCCTACTAAGTTGATGCATACCAAGGGCTTTGTCAACTTAGTCAATATAAACGATTCTAGTTGCTGTGACCGTACGATGTCCATCCAACGACCGTCGTGCTTCTTCAACCTCTGGTCTCCTTGCTCCAGCCGCCCAAAGCAGCGTCGGTCGTGCCGCCTGCTCCTACCTCCCGTGGCTGGTTGTGCTGCCACGCAGGCCTGATCGCCCCCTACTACTCCCACCACTGGCTAGGGCATCCCTCCACTCACCCACACCCCCTGTTATTCTGCGGCGATGGCAGCCTCACACCATAGCCGAACCAGTGAACCCTCGTACTCCTCTCCGCGTGGGCATCCACTATCGTGTCTTCCTTGGCTCCGTGTTGTCCCCTTCCTAGGCCTCGCCGTCGTCCACCGCCCTGGTGCTCTCGGTGCAGCGTGGTCAACATGGTCAAGGAACGACTTCCATCGGAAGAGTACTGTACGTGGAGAGGCTGACAGCTGGGTCCACGGCAGCCGCAAGGAAGTGCCTCCTTATTACGCGGAAAATAATTATTCCTCCACCTGACAGCAGGGACCCACTGGACGGGCCACCGTATTTGGCAAAAAAAGTTTCCCCCTTGACTGCTAGGAACCACGGGACGGCCAACGTTTTTCGTGAAAAAACATCCCCCCACTGTCAGCTCGAACCCACCGGAGGTGCCTCCTTAGTACGCACAAAACAATGAATACTCCCCCTGCTAGTTGGGACCCACCTTGGTGGGAGGCTGACTTGTGGGCCCACTAAGTTGACGGGGACGGAGTGCTTTGTCAACTTAGTCAATATGAACGATTCTACCTCCAGTGACCGTATGATGTCCATCCAACGGTCATAGTGCTTCTTCAACCTCTAGTCTTCTTGCTCAAGCCGCCCAAAGCAGCGCCGATCGTGTCGCATGTTCCTGCCTCCCGTGGCCGACTGTGCTGCCGCAGAGGCCTCACCGCCCCTACTATTCCCACCGCTGGCCAGGCCCTGCGCGACGGTAGCCTCACACTGCAGCCGAACCAGTGAACCCTCGTACTCCTCTCCGCGTGGGCTTCCACTGCCGCGTCTTCCCCGGCTCCGCGTCGTCCCCTTACTAGGCCTCGCCATCATCCACCGCCCTGGTGCTCTCAGCGCGGCGTGGTCAACGTGGTCAAGGAACGACTTCCATCGGAAGAGTACTATACGTGGAGAGGCTGACAGCTGGGTCCACGGTGGCCGCAAGGAAGTGCCTCCTTATTACGCGCAAAATAATTATTCCTCCACCTAACAGCAGGGACCCACCGGACGGGCAACTGTATTTCATGAAAAAAAGGTTTCCCCTGACTGCTGGGACCTACCAGCTACATCTTCGCACGCAAGGAAGTGCGTCCGGGCAAAAAAACGATTCGCCCCCCTGACTGCCAGGACCCACCAGCTACATCTTCGCACACAAGGAAGTGCCTGATAGTCGAGACCCACCTGGTCGAAGCGTACGTAGTGTTGTCATTCTGGTCGCGAATGTGTACGTACATACTGGTCAATGTAGAGGCGTGCACGTAGCATGTACACGTATGTACAACGGCCAGTGTGCAAGAAAGAAAATACGGCCACGTACGTACATAAGGGCAGGGTCTCGAACGCCTACTCGCGCATGCATACAGCCAGGGTTCGTGTACATGGCTGGGTCGGAATGGAGAAACTGCGTCATCGTCGTGTTCATGGGGAGCCAACTGGCTGGGTCGGAATGGAATGCGTCATCGTGTTCATCAGGAGGGCTTGGACGAAACAGCCGATGGAAACGAGGCCTGGCGTACCGCAGAACGGAGGGAACGGCCTTGTGTTCGACCGGCCATGGTCGAAATGGGATCCTGTTCATCGGGAGGGGTCTGGCGTACCACAAAACGAGAAACGGACCTCCTACGGTCGAAACGGGGGTCCTGTTGATCGGGAGGGGTGTGGCGTACCGCAAAATGGAGGAAATGGACTTGTGTTGGAGCGCTACGGTCGAAACGGGGGTCCTGTTCATCAGGACGGGTGTGGCGTACCGTAAAACGGGACTCCATGGGATATTGTTCATCTCCATCGTCGACCCCCTCCAGCCTCCACGGGCTACTGTTCATCCACTGTCCACCTCCTCCAGCCTCCACCTGCGACTGTTCATCCACGGGCTCCTGTTCATCCAGCCTCCACCGCGCGCTACTGCACCGGCTACTGTTCAACCAGCCCTCTCCACGGGCTACTGTTCATCCAACCCTCCACCATCTACTGTTTATCCATCCCTCCACGAGGTGGTCCTGTTCATCCTACCCTCTACGGGGTCATGTTCATCCAGCCCCAACCGGCTCAATCGATCGGGGTCATGTTCATCCAGAGGCAACACCACGGGGTCCTGTTCATCCACCCCCACCGGGAAAAGTTCATCCAACCCCCCCCCCCCTCCAGCAACACTCACTATTCATCCAGAGGCAGCATCGATCGACTTCAGTTAGGAGCAGTAGCGAAGGAATTGCTCGATCGGGTTCAGTTAACAGCCATCGATTGATCGCTCGGGTTCATTAACGCGTAGCATGCAGTGCAACCGCTCGGGTTCAGTTAGAGCCCAACGCCTCACACCCACGCGCGTGCGTGTATGAGAGAAACACGTGTCGCTCGGCCCCGACCACCCACCGTAACCGGGAACACCCCGATATTTTCCTCGCCCTCGCTTCTACCATGGTTTTTTCCGTCATGGACGGCCCAAAGAATGTCATGCAGCTGCGTCTCCGGCCCGCCCAGGACGAAAAGCCCATTTTCTGTCATGATTTTTTGTCATAGAAGTAGGACCCCACCACATCTATGATGATACCGGGTTTTGACACAATTATCGTCATAGAAGTGTCATAAGTATGACAGAAAAATTTTCGTTCGGCCCCAAAATGTCACGGATGTGTCTTTTTTTGTAGTGCATGATGTGGATGACATATACAAGTTTTATGCAATTTTAAGAAAATGTTGACATGAGCATGTTATGAAGCATTTAGTCACCATGGCAGAACGAAAGGGGTGCCACATCAACATTCTGATGATCCAACAACTCATCGAGATGTCGGTGCAAAAGAAAGTGTGGATGTATGGAACATGCAAAAGATGGTGGGGTGATCCTGGTTACCGGGTTCCCACAGGTCGACGGCATGTCAAACGAGGAGGAACGTGCAATGACAACTCGGACAAGGTGCACACACGAGAATCTCATACAACACACATGCATTCGTTCACTGGCATCGTCTTGGGGTTATACCTTCGAAGAGTTTATTTGGGATGGTTCGGGTTCGATGGGATGTAGTTGTTCACGGGTCTTCATGGGAAGTAGTCGTACACGATGATGGTAGTGGAAGTAGGTTCACATTTCGAAGAGGAACTTGACGAATCCAAGGTCGACGGTAGCAGTACACATGTTGTCGGGTACTTGGTGAATCCGAGTCCCTTCGGGTGTAGTGGCACTCAGCGAAGTCGAAGCTAGTTTTGATGATTCCGGAAACGGTGGTAGAGGTACTTGTCGTCAACGTGGTCTCCATGGTACTTGACGTAATCCACATCAGATGTAGTTGTACATATTTGAAGAGGAACTTAGCGCGTCCAAAAGCTTCGAGGTTCGTTGTGTACTTGACATTTCGGTGTTGTAGTCAAACTTGCCGGTCTTGATGAACTGAAGGGGCATCGAGGGACTTGCAAAGGCCCTGCCTCGGGAGGTCACCGGAGGTGCGTGGAGGTAGCTCGAGCTGCTGGTTGTCGGGACATGGCTGAGCAGCGCCTAGAAGAAGTGGCCGGCGTTGGCCTTGGCATGAAGCAGGGGAGACGGAGCTCCTGCTAGGGCGATGGTGGCGAGTAGGCAACGAAACTTAGCTTCGACGTACAGGCGCAGCCGGGAGAAGAAGCGACTGGACCATGTAGCGATGGGCCAGGGACTCCGGGAAGGCACGGAAGTCGAGGATGATGAGTTGGAGCATGGCGGCACGGCGGCCGGGCGAACCTGGAAGACGCACGAGGAGACTCGGGCGCGGTAGGACAGCGGTGCTGGTGACGGGGACAACAAGGAGGAGGCTCCGTCGGTGGGTTGAGGAACTTGGTCGGCGGCACGGCTTGACGGGTCCAGGCAAGAGGCAGGCTTGTTGACGAGGCGGCCATGGTCGCGGGCGCGCGAAGAAGAGAAGGAGGCGAGCGCGAGGTGGCTGACGATAGAGAGAATCTCGGGCGCGGGAAAGGAGGACGGCAGGCGTCACAGCTCAAGTAGGAGGCAGAGCAGCGGCAGAAGATGGTCGGACGACGCGAAGATGGAGCCTCCTTGGTGGCCAGCCGATGGCGTAGGAGGAGAATGGGGAGTTACGGGAGGAGGCTTGGTCGTTGCCGGCGGAGGGATCGAAGAAGCCGTGCGCGGGGCGCCACTCCTTTGCGCGTGGGGCAACACAGAGGCGCGAGTCATGAGGGGATCGGGCGCGGGCGTGTGCGGTTCCTGTGGGTGGTGGCACGAGGGAGATGGGGATCGAGGAGAGGGAGGCAGAATCCTCGTTAAGTTTTAGAGAGAGGGCAGCCGTGCCTTGTGGGCTGATAGGAACAGGCCGGCCTAGCTGGGCTACTGCACTACTCCTCTCCCTCCCTCTGAATTTCTCTTTTCAGCAAATACAGAGAGGCCAAATATAATTAAGAGAAGAGGCCATGGAGAAGAACAAAATGATGGAACATTTTTGTATGGCTTTATGGAATATTTCCACCCCAACAAAAGTGGTTTTAACAAATTAGGAGAAGTTAATCCCAAACATGTTGACTTGAGCCAAGGAGTTCGAATGGAGGCTAGGCTTTATGAGAGTCCAAAGATGTTGACAATTACCATGGAGCTTGGGAATAGAATAAAAGAATTAAGGGCAAAGACTGGGAACAAACTTGAAATAGAATATGCATGGAATTTAAATTTGCAAGTGTGTTTTATGGCGCATTCAAAATCAATGGAATATTTATAGTAGCTCCCTAAATATTGGGAGGATATGTTATAAAGAGAACACACAACCTGAATTCCCTCAATTTAAATGGATCGAAGATCCATACAATTTATTTATTTGAATTGCAAAATATGAGAGGAAGCATGATGACATGATGCAATGCAAATGATGCTATGAAGAATGCAACAAAGAAATAATTCGCACGGCGAAACTCGGAATACATGGAAGGCATCTGGAGCGTCGGTCTCGGGTCGTTACAACATTAATAACATGTATATAAAATATACCTTTGTTCACTTTGCCATCCTTCTTATCCGCGAAGTATCTGGGGCAGTTCCGCTTCCAGTTACCATTCCCTTTGCAGTAGAAGCACTCAGTTTCAGGCTTGGGTCCAGCTTTGGGCTTCTTCCCAGGAGTGGCAACTAGCTTGCCATTCTTCTTGGAGTTCCCTTTCTTTCCCTTGTCCTTTTCCTTGAAACTAGTGGTCTTGTTAACCATCAACATTTGATTCTCTTCCTTGATTTCTACCTTCGCTGATTTTAGCATCGTGAAGAGCTTGGGAATCGCTTTTGTCATCCCTTGCATATTATAGTTCATCACAAAGTTCTAGTAGCTTGGTGATAGTGACTAGAGAATTCTGTCAATCACTACCTTATCTGGAAGATTAACTCCCACTTGATTCAAGCGATTGTAGTACCCAGACATTCTGAGCACATGCTCACTAGTTGAGGAATTCTCCTCCATCTTGTAGGCAAAGTACTTGTCAGAGTCTGAAATACCAATTTCAGCTATTGGAACATCTCATAAAGCATGGTGCACTAAACTATCAACTAGTCATCATATAGAGCTTGCCAAACGTTCATAACGTCTGCATCTGCTCCTATAATAGGTCTGTCACCTAGCGGTACACCAAGGACATAATTCTTCTGTGCAGCAATGAGGATAATCATCAGATCACGGACCCAGTCTGCATCATTGCTACTATCATCTTTAAAGTTAGTTTTCTCTAGTAACACATCAAAAACATAGGGGAGCTACAACACGAGCTATTGATCTACAACATAATTTGCAAATACTATCAGGACTAAGTTCATGATAAATTAAAGTTCAATTAATCAAATTACTTAAGAACTCCCACTTAGATAGACATCCTCAAGTCATCTAAATGGTACGTGATCCAAATCAACAAAACCATGTTCGATCATCACGTGATATGGGGTAGTCATCAATTGTGAACATCTCTATGTTGATCATATCTACTATATGATTCACGTTCGACCTTTCGGTCTCCAGTGTTACGAGGCCATGTGTGTACATGCCAGGCTCGTCAAGTTTAACCAAAGTATTTCGCATGTGCACAACTTTCTTGCACACGTTGTATGTGAACGTAGATCCTATCACACCCGATCATCATGTGGTGTCTCAACATGACGAACTATTGCAACGATGCATACTCGTGGAGAACACTTATACCTTGAAATTTTAGTTAAGGGATCAACATATAATGCTACCGCTGTACTAAGCAAAATAAGAGCATAAAAGATAAACATCACTTGCAATAAAAATATTGTTGGGAAATGTAGTAATTTCAAAAATTTCCTACGCACATGCAAGATCATGGTGATGCAGAGCAACGAGAGGGGGGAGTGTTGTCCACGTACCCTCGTAGACCGAAAGCGGAAGTGTTAGCACAACGCAGTTGATGTAGTCGTACGTCTTCACGATCCGACTGATCAAGTACCGAACATACGGCACCTTCGAGTTCAGCACACGTTCAGCCCGATGACATCCCTCGAACTCTGATCCAGCCGAGTGTTGAGGGAGAGTTTTGTCATCACGACGGCGTGGTGACGATGTTGATGTTCTACCGACGCATGGCTTCGCCTAAGCACCGCTACAGTATTATCGAGGTGGACTATGGTGGAGGGGGGCACCGCACACGGCTAAGAGACGATCAACTTGATCAACTTGTGTGTCTAGAGGTGCCCCCTGTCCCTGTATATAAAGGAGTGGAGGAGGGGAGGGGCCGACCCTCTCTATGGCGCGCCCTAGGGGAGTCCTACTCCCACCGGGAGTAGGATCCCTTCCAAGTAGTAGGAGTAGGAGAGAAGGAAAGGGAAGGGAAAAGGAGAAGGAAGGAAGGGGGCGCCCCCCCTCCCTAGTCCAATTCGGACCAGCCCATGGGGAGGGGTGCGGCCACCCTTTGAGGCATTTCTCCCCTTTCCCGTATGGCCCATTAAGGCCCAATACGAATTCCCTTAACTCCCCGGTACTCCCGAAAATACCCGAATCACTCGGAACCTTTCCGATGTCCGAATATAGTCGTCCAATATATCGATCTTTATGTCTCGACCATTTCGAGAATCCTCATCATGTCCCCGATCTCATACGGGACTCCGAACTCCTTCGGCACTTCAAAACATATAAACTCATAATATAACTGTCATCGTAGCGTTAAGCGTGCGGACCCTACGGGTTCGAGAACTATGTAGACATGACCGAGACACGTCTCCGGTCAATAACCAATAGCAGAACCTGGATGCTCATATTGGCTCCTACATATTCTACGAAGATCTTTATCGGTCAGACCGCATAACAACATACGTTGTTCCCTTTGTCATTGGTATGTTACTTGCCCGAGATTCGATCGTCGGCATCTCAATACCTAGTTCAATCTCGTTACCGGCAAGTCTATTTACTCGTTCCGTAATACATCATCCCGCAACTAACTCATTAGTTGCAATGCTTGCAAGGCTTTAAGTGATGTGCATTACCGAGAGGGCCCAGAGATACCTCTCCGACAATCGGAGTGACAAATCCTAATCTCGAAATATGCCAACCAAACAAGTACCTTCGGAGACACCTGTAGAGCACCTTTACAATCACCCAGTTACGTTGTGACGTTTGGTAGCACACAAAGTGTTCCTCTGGTAAACGGGAGTTGCATAATCTCATAGTCATAGGAACATGTATAAGTCATGAAGAAAGCAATAGCAACAAACTAAACGATCAAGTGCTATGCTAACGGAATGGGTCAAGTCAATCACATCATTCTCTAATGATGTGACCCTGTTAATCAAATGACAACTCATGTCTATGGCTAGGAAACTTAACCATCTTTGATTCAACGAGCTAGTCAAGTAGAGGCATACTAGCGACACTCTGTTTGTCTATGTATTCACACATGTATTATGTTTCCGGTTAATACAATTCTAGCATGAATAATAAACATTTATCATGAAATAAGGAAATAAATAATAACTTTATTATTGCCTCTAGGGCATATTTCCTTCAAATATGTGACATGATATGTCCATCATCATGTTGTGCTTTTGATCTCCATCTCCAAAGCATCGTCATGATCTTCATCGTTACCGGCTCGACACCTTGATCTCCATCGTAGCATCGTGGTCATATCGCCAACTATTGCTTCTACAACTATCGCTAATGCATAGTGATAAGGTAAAGCAATTACATGGCATTTGAATTTCATACAATAAAGAGACAACCATAAGGCTCCTGGCGGTTGAGATATCTTACAAAACATGATCATCTCGTACAATAACGTTTATCATATCATGTCTTGACCATATCACATCACAACATGCCCTGCAAAAACAAGTTAGACGTCCTCTACTTTGTTGTTGCAAGTTTTACATGGCTGCTACGGGCTTCTAGCAAGAACTGTTCTTACCTACGCATCAAAACCACAACGGTGATTTATCAAGTTTGTTGTTTTAACCTTCAACAAGGACATGCCATAGTCAAATTCAATTCAACTAAAGTTGGAGAAACAGACACCCGCCAGCCACCTTTATGCAAAACTAGTTGCATGTCTATCGGTGGAACCGGTCTCATGAACGTGGTCATGTAAGGTTGGTTCGGGCCGCTTCATCCAACAATACCGTCGAATCAAAATAAGACATTGGTGGTAAGCAATATGACAATCACCGCCCACAACTCTTTGTGTTCTACTCGTGCATATCATCTACACATAGACCTGGCTCGGATGCCACTATTGGGAAACATAGAATGCAATTACAAAAATTTCCTACACTCACACAAGATCTATCTAGGAGATGCATAGCAATGAGAGGGGAGAGTGTCACTACGTACCCTCGAAGTCCGAAAGCGAAAGCATTTGACAATGCGGTTGATGTAGTCGAACTTCTTCTCGTTCCGACCCATCATGTACCGAACGTATGGCACCTCCAAGTTCTGCACACGTTCAGCTCGATAACGTCCCTAGAACTCTTGATCCAGCAAAGTGTCAAGGAAGTAGATGAGTTTCGTCAGCACGATGGCGGGGTGACGGTGATGGTGAAGTGATCCGCGCAGGGCTTCGCCTAAGCACCGCGAGAATATGACTGAGGGTGTAATCTGTCGAGGGGGCACTGCACACGGCTAACAGATGTTGTTGTGTGTTATAGCGGTGCCCCCCCATATATATATAGGTTGGAGGGGAGGAGAGGCAGCCAAGGGGGTGCCCCAAGTAGGAGGAATCCTACTTGGGGTCCTCCCAATTCGGCCTCCCCCCTTTCGTTTTTACTGGAGGGGAAAAGGGAAGGGAGAAGAGAGAAAGGAAGGGGGCGAATCCAACAAGTACCTTCGGAGACACCTGTAGAGCACCTTTATAATCACCCAGTTACGTTGTGACATTTGGTAGCACACAAAGTGTTCCTCTGGTAAACGGGAGTTGCATAATCTCATAGTCATAAGAACATGTATAAGTCATGAAGAAAGCAATAGCAACAAACTAAACGATCAAGTGCTATGCTAACGGAATGGGTCAAGTCAAACACATCATTCTCTAATGATGTGAGCCTGTTAATCAAATGACAACTCATGTCTATGGCTAGGAAACTTAACCATCTTTGATTCAACGAGCTAGTCAAGTAGAGGCATACTAGTGACACTCTGTTTGTCTATGTATTCACACATGTATTATGTTTCCGGTTAATACAATTCTAGCATGAATAATAAACATTTATCATGAAATAAGGAAATAAATAATAACTTTATTATTTCCTCTTGGGCATATTTCCTTCAGTCTCCCACTTGCACTAGAGTCGATAATCTAGTTCACATCACCATGTGATTTAATACCAATAGTTAACATCACCATGTGATTAACACCCATAGTTCACATCGACATGTGACCAACACCCAAAGGGTTTACTAGAGTCAATAATATAGTTCACATCGCTATGTGATTAACACCCAAAGAGTACTAAGGTGTCATCATGTTCTGCTTGTGAGAGAAGTTTAGTCAACGGGTCTGCCATATTCAGATCCGTACGTATTTTGCAAATTTCTATGTCAACAATGCTCTGCACGGAGCTACTCTAGCTAATTGCTCCCACTTTCAATATGTATCCAGATTGAGACTTAGAGTCATCTGGATTAGTGTCAAAACTTGCATCGACGTAACCCTTTACGACGAACCTTTTGTCACCTCCATAATCGAGAAACATATCCTTATTCCACTAAGGATAATTTTGACCAATGTCCAGTGATCTACTCCTAGATCACTATTGTACTCCCTTGCCAAACTCAGGGCAGGGTATACAATAGGTCTGGTACACAGCATGGCATACTTTATAGAACCTATGGCTGAGGCATAGGGAATGACTTTCATTCTCTCTCTATCTTCTCCCGTGGTCGGGTTTTGAGTCTTACTCAACTTCACACCTTGTAACACAGGCAAGAACTCCTTCTTTGACTGTTCCGTTTTGAACTACTGCAAAATCTTGTCAAGGTATGTACTCATTGAAAAAACTTATCAAGTGTCTTGATCTATCTCTATAGATCTTTGCTCAATATGTAAGCAGCTTCACCGAGGTCTTTCATTGAAAAACTCTTATTCAAATATCCCTTTATGCTATCCAGAAATTCTATATCATTTCCAATCAATAATATGTCATCCACATATAATATCAGAAATGCTACAGAGCTCGCACTCACTTTCTTGTAAATACAGGCTTCACCGCAAGTCTGTATAAAACTATATTCTTTGATCAACTTATCAAAGCGTATATTCCAACTCTGAGATGCTTGCACCAGTCCATAGATGGATCGCTGGAGCTTGCATATCTTGTTAGTACCTTTAGGATCGACAAAACCTTCTGGTTGCATCATATACAACTCTTCTTTAATAAATCCATTAAAGAATGCAGTTTTGTTTATCCATTTGCCAGATTTCATAAAATGCGGCAATTGCTAACATGATTCGGACAGACTTAAGCATAGATACGAGTGGGAAACTCTCATCGTAGTCAACACCTTGAACTTGTCGAAAACCTTTTTGCGACAATTCTAGCTTTGTAGATAGTAACACTACTATCAGCGTCCGTCTTCCTCTTGAAGATCCATTTATATCTCAATGGCTCGCCGATCAATGGGCAAGTCAATCAAAGTCCATACTTTGTTCTCATACATGGATCTCATCTCAGATTTCATGGCCTCAAGCCATTTCGCGGAATCTGGGCTCATCATCGCTTCCTCATAGTTCGTAGGCTCGTCATGGTCAAGTAACATGACCTCTAGAACAACATTACCATACCACTCTGGTGCGGATCTCACTCTGGTTTACCTACGAGGTTCGGTAGTAACTTGATCTAAAGTTACATGATCATCATCATTAGCTTCCTCACTAATTGGTGTAGTAGTCACAGGAACAGATTTCTGTGATGAACTACTTTCCAATAAGGGAGCAGGTACAGTTACCTCATCAAGTTCTACTTTCCTCCCACTCACTTCTTTCGAGAGAAACTCCTTCTCTAGAAAGGATCCATTCTCAGCAACGAATATCTTGCCTTCGGATCTGTGATAGAAGGTGTACCCAACATTTTCTTTTGGGTATCCTATGAAGACGCACTTCTCCGATTTGGGTTTGAGCTTATCAGGTTGAAACTTTTTCGCATAAGCATTGCAACCTCAAACTTTAAGAAACGTCAGCTTAGGTTTCTTGCCAAACCATAGTTCATATGGTGTCGTCTCAACGGATTTAGATGGTGCCCTATTTAACGTGAATGTAGCTGTCTCTAATGCATAACCTCAAAACTATAGTGGTAATTGGTAAGATACATCATAGATCGCACCATATCTAATAAAGCACGGTTACGACGTTCGGACACACCATTACACTATGGTGTTCCAGGTGGCGTGAGTAATGAAACTATTTCACATTGTTTTAACTGAAGGCCAAACTCGTAACTCAAATATTTTACTTCTGCGATCATATCGTAGAAACTTTTATTTTGTTCCGATGATTCTCCACTTCACTCTGAAATTCTTTGAACTTTTCAAATGTTTCAGACTTGTGTTTCATCAAGTAGATATACCCATATCTGCTCAAAAGGTCAGAAAATAACGATACCCGCCGCGAGCCTCAACACTCATTGGACTGCATACATCAGTATGTATTATTTTCAATCAATTTTGTTGCTCGCTCCATTGTTCCGGAGAACGGAGTCTTAGTCATCTTGCCCATGAGGCATGGTTCGCAAGCATCAACTGATTCATAATCAAGTGATTCCAAAAGCCCATCAGCATGGATTTTCTTCATGCGCTTTACACCAATATAACCTAAACGGCAGTGCCACAAATAAGTTGCACTATCATTATTAACTTTGCATCTTTTGGCTTCAATATTATGAAAATGTGTATCACCACGATCGAGATCCAACAAACCATTTTCATTGGGTGTATGACCATAGAAGGTTTTATTCATGTAAACAGAACAACAATTATTCTCTAACTTACATGAATAACCATATTGCAATAAACATGATCCAATCATATTTATGCTCAACGCAAACACTAAATAACATTTATTTTAGGTTTAACACTAATCCCGAAAGTATAGGGAGTGTGCGATGATGATCATATCAATCTTGGAACCATTTCCAATACACATCGTCACTTCACCCTTAACTAGTCTATGTTCATTCTGCAACTCCCGTTTCGAGTTACTATTCTTAGTAACTGAATTAGTATCAAATACTGAGGGGTTGCTACGAACACTAGTAAAATACACATCAATAATCTGTATATCAAATATACCTTTGTTCACTTTGCCATCCTTCTTATCTGCCAAATACTTGGGGTAGTTCCGCTTCCAATGACCAGTCCCTTTGTAGTAGAAGCACTCAGTTTCAGGCTTAGGTCCAGACTTGGGTTTTTCACTTGAGCAGCAACTTGCTTTCCGTTCTTCTTGAAGTTCCCCTTTCTTCCCTTTGTCCCTTTACTTGAAACTAGTGGTTTTGTTTACCAGCAACACTTGATGCTTTTCTTGATTTCTACCTTCGCCGATTTTTGCATCACGAAGAGCTTAGGAATCGTTTCCGTTATCCCTTGCATATTATAGTTCATCACGAAGTTCTACTAACTTGGTGATGGTGACTAGAAAATTTTGTCAATCACTATTTTATCTGGAAGATTAACTCCCACTTGATTCAAGCGATTGTAGTACCCAGACAATCTGAGCACATGCTCACTGCTTGAGCTATTCTCCTCCATCTTTTAGCTATAGAACTTGTTGGAGACTTCATATCTCTCAACTCAGGTTTTTACTTGAAATATTAACTTCAACTCCTGGAACATCCAAGGTCAAAAAAAACTCCTGGAACATCTCATATGGTCCATGACGTTCAAAACGTCTTTGAAGTCCCGATTCTAAGCTGTTAAGCATGGTGCACTAAACTATCAATTAGTCATCATATTGAGCTAGCCAAACGTTCATAACGTATGTATCTGCTCCTGCAATAGGTCTATCACCTAGTGGTGCATCAAGGACATAATTCTTCTGTGCAGTAATGAGGATAAACCTCAGATCACGGATCCAATCCGCATCATTGCTACTAACATATTTCAACTTAGTTTTCTCTAGGAACATATAAAATTAAACGGGGAGCAACATCGCGAGCTATTGATCTACAACATAGATATGCTAATACTACCAGGACTAAGTCCATGATAAATTAAAGTTCAATTAATCATATTACTTAAGAACTCTCACTTAGAAAGATATCCCTCTAATCTTCTAAGTGATCACGTGATCCAAATCAACTAAACCATAACCGATCATCACGTGAAATGGAGTAGCTTTCAATGGTGAACATCAATATGTTGATCATATCTACTATATGATTCACGCTCGACCTTTCGGTCTCAGTGTTTCGAGGCCATATCTGCATATGCTAGGCTCGTCAAGTTTAACCTGAGTATTCTGCGTGTGCAAAACTGGCTTGCACCCGTTGTAGATGGACGTAGAGCTTATCACACCCGATCATCACGTGGTGTCTGGGCACGACGAACTTTGGCAACGGTGCATACTCAGGGAGAACACTTTTATCTTGAAATTTAGTGAGAGATCATCTTATAATGCTACCGTCAATCAAAGCAAAATAAGATGCATAAAAGATAAACATCACATGCAATCAATATAAGTGATATGATATGGCCATCATCATCATCTTGTGCTTGTGATCTCCATCTCTGAAGCACCGTCATGATCACCATCGTCACCGGCACGACACCTTGATCACCATCCTAGCATCATTGTCGTCTCGCCAATCTTATGCTTCCACGACTATCGCTACCGCTTAGTGATAACGTAAAGCATTACAGCGCAATTGCATTGCATACAATAAAGCGACAACCATATGGCTCCTGCCAGTTGCCGATAACTCGGTTACAAAACATGATCATCTCATACAATAAAATTTAGCATCATGTCTTGACCATATCACATCACAACATGCCCTGCAAAAACAAGTTAGACGTCCTCTACTTTGTTGTTGCAAGTTTTACGTGGCTGCTACGGGCTTAGCAAGAACCGTTCTTACCTACGCATCAAAACCACAACGATAGTTTGTCAAGTTTTGGTGTTGTTTTAACCTTCGCAAGGACCGGGCGTAGCCACACTTGGTTCAACTAAAGTTGGAGAAACTGACACCCGCCAGCCACCTGTGTGCAAAGCACGTCGGTAGAACCAGTCTCGCGTAAGCGTACGCGTAATGTCGGTCCGGGCCGCTTCATCCAACAATACCGCCGAACCAAAGTATGACATGCTGGTAAGCAATATGACTTATATCGCCCACAACTCACTTGTGTTCTACTCATGCACAACATCAACGCATAAAACCTAGGCTCGGATGCCACTGTTGGGAAACGTAGTAATTTCAAAAATTTCCTACGCACATGCAAGATCATGGTGATGCATAGCAACGAGAGGGGATAGTGTTGTCCACGTACCCTCGTAGACCAAAAACGGAAGCGTTAGCACAACGCGGTTGATGTAGTCGTACGTCTTCACGATCCGACCGATCAAGTACCGAACGTACGGCACCTCCGAGTTCAGCACACGTTCAGCCCGATAACGTCCCTCGAACTCCGATCCAGCTGAGTGTTGAGGGAGAGTTTCGTCAGCACGACGGCGTGGTGACGATGTTGATGTTCTACCGACGCAGGGCTTCGCCTAAGCACTGCTATAGTATTATCGAGGTGGACTATGGTGGAGAGGGGCACCGCACATGGCTAAGAGACGATCAACTTGATCAACTTGTGTGTCTAGAGGTTCCCCCCTGTCCCTGTATATAAAGGAGTGGAGGAGGGGAGGGGCCGGCCCTCTCTATGGCGCGCCCTAGGGGAGTCCTACTCCCACTGGGAGTAGGATTCCCCCTTTCATAGTAGAACTAGGATCCCTTCCAAGTAGTAGGAGTAGGAGAGAAGGAAAGGGAAGGGAAAAGGAGAAGGAAGGAAGGGGGCACCCACCCTCCCTAGTCCAATTCGGACCAGCCCATGGGGAGGGGTGCGGCCACCCTTTGAGGCCTTTCTCTCCTTTCCCGTATGGCCCATTAAGGCCCAATACGAATTCACGTAACTCCCCGGTACTCCCGAAAATACCCGAATCACTTGGAACCTTTCCGATGTCCGAATATAGTTGTCCAATATATCGATCTTTACGTCTCAACCATTTCGAGACTCCTCGTCATGTCCCCGATCTCATCCGGGACTCCGAACTCCTTCGGTACATCAAAACATATAAACTCATAATATAACTACCATCGTAGCGTTAAGCATGCGGACCCTACGGGTTCGAGAACTATGTAGGCATGACCGAGACACGTCTTTGGTCAATAACCAATAGCGGAACCTAGATGCTCATATTGGCTCCTACATATTGTACGAAGATCTTTATCGGTCAGACTGCATAACAACATACGTTGTTCCCTTTGTCATCGGTATGTTACTTGCCCAAGATTCAATCGTCGGCATCTCAATACCTAGTTCAATCTCGTTACCGGCAAGTCTCTTTACTCGTTCCATAATACATCATCCCGTAACTAACTCATTAGTTGCAATGCTTGTAAGGCTTTAAGTGATGTGCATTACCGAGAGGGCCCAGAGATACCTCTCCGACAATCGGAGTGTCAAATCCTAATCTCGAAATATGCCAACCCAACAAGTACCTTCGGAGACACCTGTAGAGCACCTTTATAATCACCCAGTTACGTTGTGACGTTTGGTAGCACACAAAGTGTTCCTCTGGTAAATGGGAGCTACATAATCTCATAGTCGTAGGAACATGTATAAGTTATGAAGAAAGCAATAGCAACAAACTAAACGATCAAGTGCTATGCTAACGGAATGGGTCAAGCCAATCACATCATTCTCTAATGATGTGACCCTGTTAATTAAATGACAACTCATGTCTATGGCTAGGAAACTTAACCATCTTTGATTCAACGAGCTAGTCAAGTAGAGGCATACTAGCGACACTCTGTTTGTCTATGTATTCACACATGTATTATGTTTCTGGTTAATACAATTCTAGCCTGAATAATAAACATTTATCATGAAATAAGGAAATAAATAATAACTTTATTATTGCCTCTAGGGCATATTTCCTTCAAATATGTGACATGATATGTCCATCATCATGTTGTGCTTTTGATCTCCATCTCCAAAGCATCGTCATGATCTTCATCGTTACCGGCTCGACACCTTGATCTCCATCGTAGCATCGTGGTCATATCGCCAACTATTGCTTCTACAACTATCGCTAATGCATAGTGATAAAGTAAAGCAATTACATGGCATTTGAATTTCATACAATAAAGAGACAACCATAAGGCTCCTGGAGGTTGTCAGATATCTTACAAAACATGATCATCTCGTACAATAACGTTTATCACATCATGTCTTAACCATATCACATCACAACATGCCCTGCAAAAACAAGTTAGACGTCCTCTACTTTGTTGTTGCAAGTTTTACATGGCTACTACGGGCTT
Source organism: Triticum urartu (assembly GCF_056163025.1). Lineage (NCBI taxonomy): Eukaryota > Viridiplantae > Streptophyta > Magnoliopsida > Poales > Poaceae > Triticum > Triticum urartu. The sequence continues at coordinate 394,632,119 of NC_141874.1, read as the reverse complement.
CTAGCAAGAACTGTTCTTACCTACGCATCAAAACCACAACGGTGATTTATCAAGTTTGTTGTTTTAACCTTCAACAAGGACAGGCCATAGTCAAATTCAATTCAACTAAAGTAGGAGAAACAGACACCCGCCAGCCACCTTTATGCAAAACTAGTTGCATGTCTATCGGTGGAACCGGTCTCATGAACGTGGTCATGTAAGGTTGGTTCGGGCCGCTTCATCCAAGAATACCATCGAATCAAAATAAGACATTGGTGGTAAGTAGTATGACAATCACCGCCCACAACTCTTTGTGTTCTACTCATGCATATCATCTACACATAGACCTGGCTCGGATGCCACTATTGGGAAACATAGAATGCAATTACAAAAATTTCCTACGCTCACGCAAGATCTATCTAGGAGATGCATAGCAACAAGAGGGGAGAGTGTGACTACATACCCTCGAAGTCCGAAAGCGGAAGCGTTTGACAACGCGGTTGATGTAGTCGAACTTCTTCTCGTTCCGACCCATCAAGTACCGAACGTATGGCACCTCCGAGTTCTGCACACGTTCAGCTCGATGACGTCCCTAGAACTCTTGATCTAGCAAAGTGTCAAGGAAGTAGATGACTTTCGTCAGCACGACGGCGTGGTGACGGTGATGGTGAAGTGATCCGTGCAGGGCTTCGCCTAAGCACCGCGAGAATATGACTGAGGGTGTAATCTGTCGAGGGGGCACCGCACACGGCTAACAGATGTTGTTGTGTGTTATAGCGGTGCCCCCCATATATATAGGTTGGAGGGGAGGAGAGGCAGCCAAGGGGGTGCCCCAAGTAGGAGGAATCCTACTTGGGGTCCTCCCAATTCGGCCTCCCCCCTTTCGTTTTTACTGGAGGGGAAAAGGGAAGGGAGAAGAGAGAAAGGAAGGGGGCAAATCCCCCCTTCTCCTTTTCCAATTCGGCCAGCTTCCATAGGGGGGGCACCCCTTGTGGGTTGGTGTGCTCCCCTCTCATGGCCCATATCTTTATACAATCCGGAATACTTCCGGTGTCCGAATACTATCATCCTATATATCAATCTTTACCTCTCAACCATTTCGAGAATCCTCGTCATGTTCATGATCTCATCCGGGAATCCGAACAACATTTGGTCACCAAATCACATAACTCATATAATACTAAATCGTCATCGAACGTTGAGCGTGCGGACTCTATGGGTTCGAGAACTATGTAGACATGACCGATGCACCTCTCTGGTCAATAACCAATACTAGAAGCTGTATGCTCATATTGGCTCCTACATATTCTACGAAGATCTTTATCGGTTGAACCGTTATGACAACATACGTTATTCCGTTTGTCTATCTGTATGTTACTTGCCCGAGATTCAATCATCGGTATCTTCATACCTAGTTCAATCTCATTACCAGCAAGTCTCTTTACACATTCTGTAATACATCATCCTGTAACTAACTCATTAATCACTTTGCTTGCAAGTCTTCTTATGATGTGCTTTACCGAGAGGTCTCAGAGATACCACTCTGATACTCGGAATGACAAATCGTAAGGTTGATCAATGCCAACCCAACAAACACCTTCAGAGATACCTATAGAGCATCTTTATAATCACCCAGTTACGTTGTGACATTTGATAACACACAAGGCATTCCTCCGGTATCCGGGAGTTGCATAATCTCGTAGTCGAAGGAATATGTATTTGACATGAAGAAAGCAATAACAATAAAACTAAACGATCAATATGATATGCTAACGGATGGATCTTCTCCATCACATTATTCTCCTAATGATGTGATCCCGTTCATCAAATGACAACACATGTCTATCGTTAGGAAACTTAACCATCTTTGATGAACGAGCTAGTCTAGTAGAGGCTTACTAGGGACACGGTGTTTTGTCTATGCATCCACACATGTATCAAGTTTCCGGTCAATACAATTCTAGCATGAATAATAAACATTTATCATGATATAAGGAAATATAAAATAACAACTTTATTATTTCCTCTAGGGCATAATTCCTTCACTTCTTGATTTCATTTTTTCTCTAGTGTCAACATAGAACAACAGGAGTGTTGTGTTAAATTTTGAAATTTTTCTGGGTTCGTTTGGACATTTTATACATTAATTGATTTTTCAATGCATTTATGTGCATAATTCAAATTTGAACTACAGGCACATGCTCTAATGCATATAAATTGGTTGAAAATTCAAATATGTGTCCTTGGTTGCATGCTTAGGTCCCATGCAAGAAATGGGAATGAATGTCAAACACCCTGCCACCGTCACTCGACCGCAAACATTGAGATACCAGGTTTTTAAATTCTAGTAAATCCAAAACTCGTCTGAAATTCATGAACCTTGGCATGCTATCACGGAGCGGCATCAACATGTCGTGGTAAAAATTTTGTCCCATTTGGGGCAGGTTTGGGTATAAGCTTCCCACAAACCAGAGCTTCTCACAATAAGCCTGATGGTTTCGGTAGGGAATGTGCCACCTTTGGGGACGAAACCATATCTATAGCCTCTTATTCATTTTGAAAATTTTCTAGTGTCAACATAGAACAATAGGAGTGTTGTGTTAAATTTTGGAATTTTTCGGGGTTCGTTTGGACATTTTTATACATTAACTGGTTTTTCTAGGCATTTTATGTGCATAATTCAAATTTGAACTACATGCACATGCTCCAGTGCATATAAATTGGTTGAAAAATCAAATAAGTGTCCTCGGGTGCATGCTTAGGTCCCATGCAAGAAATGAGAATGAATTTCAAAGACTAGGGCACTATTGATTGCCGGCAAAACATTGAGATACTTTGTTTTTAAATTCTAGTGAATCCAAAACTCGTCTGAAATTCATGGAACTTGGCATGCTATCATGGGATGGCACCCGACATGCTGTGGTATTTTTCGTGTCCATTTTGAGATAAGGCGCACTCGAATAACAGCCAACAAAGGCATTTTCAAACAAATAGCTGCCACTGTAACATCGCAAATGTTTTAGATAGAACACCCGTATATAAACCGACAACTTCCCCATTAAGCAAAGGGACAATCTGCCGAGCAGGATTTGTGTAGCTCTTCATCGCAAACGTTTTAGAAAGAACACCTATATGCAAAGTGAGAGCTATGGTGCTCCGCAGTAAGCAAAGGGAAAATTCACCATGCAGGATTTGTAAAGCTCTTCAACGCAAACGGTTTAGATTGAATAAGGTATGCAAATCTAGACATCGGCGCTAAGCCAAGAGAAAATTTGGCAAGCAGGATTTGTACCTCCCTTCAACGCAAATGGTTTTTTCGAATGACCCATGTGCAACCACGTACAGACAATTTGGTAAGATTTGCATCTGTCATATTGGGTATATTGCTATGTGTCAAATTGGAAATATTGACATTTGTTGATCTAGTAACATTGCCATCTGTCAATCCTTGTAACACTACGATTTGTCAAAATATGCAGCTAAAAATCACTAGCACTATCTAATTTTTGGAACTAAAATTCAGTAATTAAGCATAGATTTCATTCATAGCACTACAACAAAAGACACATCCGTGACATTTTGGGCCGAATGTATTTTTTTCTGTGATGCTTATGACACTTTTATGACGATAATTGTGACAAAACCCGGTATCATCATAGATGTGGATGAATAGTCATATGTGGAGGCTAGAGCAGGTCGACGATGGATGAATAGTAGCCCGTGGAGGCTGGAGAAGGTCGAGTGTGGAGATGAACAGTGTCCCGTGGAGTCCTGTTTTGCGGCACGCCACACCCCTCCTGATGAACAGGACCCCCGTTTCGACCGTAGCGCTCCAAAACAAGTCCGTTTCCTCCGTTTTGCGGTGCGCCACACCCCTCCCGATGAACAGGACCCCGTTTCGACCGTACGAGGTCCAAGAGAAGTTTGTTTCCTCCATTTTGTGGTACGCCAGACCCCTCCCAATGAACAGGATCCTGTTTCGACCATGGCCGGTTGAACACAAGGCCGTTTCCTCTGTTCTGCGGTACTCCAGGCCTCATTTCCATCGGCTGTTCCGTCGAAGTCGGTTGGCTCCCGATGAACAGCACGCGTTCCGTTGCCTCCCGATGAACACGACGCATTCCGTTGCCTCCCCATGAACACGACGACGATGTAGATTCTCCGTTCCGACCCAGTCATGTACACGAGCTCTGGCCGTACGCATGCACGAGTAGGCATTTGAGACCCTGCCCGTATGTACGTATGTGGCCGTATTTACTTTCTTGCACCCTGGCCGTTGTACGTTGTCGGCGTTCTGGGAACGGGGGTCCCCAAACTTGCCTGCCTGCGGCCTGCGGTGTGGCTCAAGTGGGGGCCCAGCGTGGCCCATCTTCATCAGCTCAAGCTCAAGACCCTCGTGAGGGGCCAAGCCTCGCGGGGCGGACGACCGGAAGCTTCCTCAGAGGCAGGCTCGCGAGGAGGCGGAGAGATCAAGGCAGGGGTACCTCACAAGGAGCCCGTGACGCAAGCCATGACGATCGAGACCAGGCGGGCGCCAGGTGGGCGCCGGTCTGCGCAGTGTCCTTGTTTCCCCTTTGGTGCAAAGGGGGCAAGCACAGGCCAGGGCACCGGGCAAAGGTTGCCATTCCAGTACAACGAGACCAAGACCAGCAGAGTGGCAGGACGGAGGTCACCGTGGAGCCCAAGACGGCATCATCACCAGTACTTTTGGCAGCCGAAGACCACCTTTGGTCAGGATAACTTGTACTAGATGTTCCCCTTCAAAATGGCCAATTGTTGGCGCCCTTCCCGCTCATTATTTGGGGAGAGGCCCAGGGCCTCTATAAGTAGAACTAGCCACACAGAGTAGAGGGACATCTAGAAATCTGGTAGAGCCCTAGCAGAGAGGGAGAGAGAGGCGATTGAACTCTCCCAAGCAGTTCATTGCACCAGCTCAAGAACACCTCTCGCGAGGCTGTTCTTCCCTTGTACTGTTCACCATCAGCCTCCGAGGCAATCCACCACACCACACACTAGAGTAGGGTATTACACCACAACGGTGGCCCGAACCAGTATAAACCTCGTGTCACATGTGTTGTTCATTGTTTCTAGCTTAGATCACGCGAGGAGATTGGGCGTATATCGGTAGGGGAGAGATCTCCGCGCGCACCCCAGTGTTCGAATCTCAAGGGTCTGCCGGAACCCAAATCCGACATTTGGCACGCCAGGTAGGGGTGCGCCGGAATCCTTCTTCCTCCGCATCATGTTCCGTCGCCTCGCCATTCAGATGTCAGGCGACCCGGCTGCCAACGCCGACCGCTGGGCGGCGTGGCCCGCCCACACCATGGCGCCAGCCCAGGGCGACCTCAACCTTGCGCCTCAGGCATCCCGTGCTCCGCAGGGCGCTGCGGGGCGCGGGCGACGCGGCCAGACGCCGCCTACCCTCACACCACGGCAGGTGCGGGCCGCAGCAAGGGCCTCAGACCACGCCATGGCCACAACGCCGTACACCCGACGGGAGCAAGCGAATTCCAGGGCCGCGCTCACGGTGGCCCGAGAGCTGCTACGGTGCCGACTGCTGGAGGGCGGCCGCGACGTGTTGTTGGAGCGAGTAGCCGAGCTCCTGGACGTCTCCGCCTCAGGAACACCTCCTTTCTGCGTCCAGCTGCCACCCCAGACCCAAGGCGGGCCGCATGGTGGCATTGTGCGCACGGGCGCAACTTCCAGCGGACTCCAGGGCCCGTCCAGCGCCAACACCTCCGCCGGCACCGGGCGACAAGTCACGCCAGCCCCCTCTCAAGCGAGCGAAGGGGTTCACGCCGCGGCCTTCGGCTTCGGTGGACCGCCGCGCCATCACCCCCAAGAAGGCGCTCCAAGCCAGGCTGCGTGGCATACAGGATGCTATGGCAAGGCGCACGGGGCGGTGGCCCCAGAAGCTTATGTGCCCCGCATGGTGAATCAGGGGTGCGCACTGGAAGAAGATCATGGCTCATTCCTCGGGCCAGGCTGGGGCGAGGAGACGCCAGGAGCTGAGCTCTTTCAGGAACCCCAGGAGAACCTCGACGACCGCACCGTCGGCGGCAACTATCGGGTACCACTCATCCCTCAGGAGCAAGCTTATGCTAACCATGGGTCGCAGGAGATACAGGTCGCCGCAGCAGGTGGCTGCCCCAATTCTGCAGCCTCATACCCCTCAGGAGGAGGGCGCAGGGGGCTGCAGGAGAGTGGCCGAGATTCGGGTTCGTCCCCGCGGCGGTCGGAGCAAGGCGTTCTCAGGAGGTAGGCCCCCTCTCGGGGAGGTGCCCCAAGGCCTGCCCCCGGCAGGGGACCCGTGGTCGTCGGAGGAACCGCTGGCGACCGCTCTGCCTCATTGGCGTCGTCCTGGTTTCTGGTCACCGTCGATGGCGGCAGAGTGTGGCGCAAGGCGGGGCCCTCGTCTGGCGATATGAAGCAAGGCCGGTACCTGTGAAGAAGGCCCAGTGCCTGTGAAGCTCGCCGCCCGCGACACTCTCACGTAATAATGAGTGGGGCTATACACGCTCCGGAGTCTCCGGAGAGCCGCCCTCGGGCCTCGGGGGCTCCCGCCCACGCCCAGTGGCAGCACTTAGCTCCGCGCTAGTGAGAAGACGTCGAAGACTAGACTAGGTGCCAGACGCGGCCTTTTACTTTTGCCTTTCCTTGTTGACAAGTTCTTCGATTTGGATTTAAGTTGGATTTGAGCTCGATGCTTGCGTGTGTTTGGGGGAAGGGGTGTTTAGTCTCGTTCGAGAAATCTCTCGCGTTCTAGTTTCGGCTTTGCGTCCAAGTTAGCATCGGCTGCCCCCCTCGTGAGCCCCTCGCGAGCCGGGCCGGGCCAGGCACGTTTACATCCATGACTGCTGTTACCGCACCCTTTCCGGAGGTTTTCATCACGGAATCTACAAGTTAATCAGAAGACACCCGAGGTGCAGCGGCCCCCGCAGGCCCGCTCGGGACTCTTCGGGGTCGGAACGTACACAAGTCAGCTGACCCATCACCGGGCCAGCGGCTAAGTTCACACGCAACATTATGCTTACCAGGGTACTAATTGCTAAACCATTACATGAGGGGCTTCCCCTCCCAAAATGCTCTCACATCCTTCAGGGCCAAGCCCGAACCTTCTTCGTGCAGGCTAAACAGCAGTGACATGCGGTCAGTCGGACATATCACTCACCGCATCTTCTTGGGCATCCTCGGAGGCATCACTGGCGTCGTTGACTTTGCCGCCGCCAGCATCTCCATCAGCGCCAGGCTCGTCCACAACGCCGCCTTCATTGGCGCCCATGACCACGCTGTCGTCATCAGACGCAAAGGCCCTGACGAGGGCGTCCACGTTGTCCTCCACCCACCGTGCCAGGTCGCCCCGGACGGCAATGGGCACGGGTGCGATGGTAGCATCGAAGTCGAAGTTGGCGTCCCTGTCCTGCAGATGGCTGAAGACGCGGGAGAAGGCACGCCCGAGCAAGGCTCGGCTCCTCTCTTCGACAAGCCAACGGGACCTCTCGGATCGGTTCTCCAGAAGCGTCACCACATCGGTGAAAAATTGGAGGTTGCCGGCGTAATTGACCTCGTGCGGCTCCTTGGCGGCAGCCTCGCAGATATAGCCCAAAGTTGTGTTGGCCCTCTCTTTGAGCGTTTGAAGCATGGGGGCATGCACATGCTCCAGAACCCGCCGCCGACGGATCTCGTCCTCATTTCGCTGCGCGGCGGCCTCGGCGTCATCAACCCTCTGTTGGAGAAGAAGCTGCTCGGCCCGGGAAGAGGACAGCTCCGCCTGCGCCGCGCTGAGGACGGCTGCGGAGGAGCCCGCACGCCGCGTCACTTCGGTCAGTTTGGCCCTGAGGGCTGCGGTCCTGCCCTCAGCCTCGGCCTTGATCAGCCCCAACCTCATCTCATATTCGCGCTGGAAGGCCGAGCGAGCTTCCGCCACGCGGCGATCGACTTCTTCCTGGGCCCGGGCTTCGCGCGCGGCAATGTCATCCTCCTCCCGGGCCACCAGGCGCTCCCTCGTCTCCAACCGCTCAAGGTCGAGGTTATGCTCGGCGGCCTCTAGCGTCAGCGCCTCCTCGCGCTTCAGAAGCTCTGCCCAGTTAATAGAAGCCACCCGCATCGACTCAAGGGCCGCCTGGCGCAGTTCCACTTGCTGATCCAGGGAGTTGCTCCAGGCTTGGAGCTCCCCTGCGCTCCGCATCCTTGCGCCGTCGGTCTACCTCCCGAGCCTCCTCAACGGCCTGGGAGCAGGCCTCCCGCGAAGCTGCCAGCGACGCTTCAGCCTTCGCGTTTTCGAGATCACGTTGGTGACGCGCGAGGGCAACGGCTACCTTTAGTTTGCGCCTCTCCTCAGCAAGGCGCAAGCCTTCAGCCTTGAGGCGTGCATCCTCGTCAGCAAGCTCTGCCCCGATCCGGCTCACCGCATCCGCCGCCCTCCGGAGGAACTCTTCGTGAAGGGCGCGTCGCTCCCGGACGCACCTGAGCACGTCATCCGCGTCACCCTCTTCCACCGGAGCATGCGGAGGGCCCCGAGGCGGCAAGCCCCCTCCCGGCGCGGAGCTGGGGGTTGGGGCCCTAGCCATCCCCAAATGGACCTCTCTGGGAATCCGGCCTGGCATCGGTCCACCCACGGAGGAGGAGCCAAAGACAGACTTCAGCCATTCACCATCTATGATCAGAGGAGGAACGCAGGGCAAGCCAGATGTGCCCCAGAAGGACTCATGAAGAAAGGACAGCGGGCGCGCAGGCTCGAGGTGCCCTATGGAACAGACCACTCCACCGACTGGTCTGGCAGTAGGGGTACCGCTCGAGCTCGGCGATCCCAGGGCCAGCGGAGAAGGCGAAGCTTGGGGGGATGGCCCCCGGGCTAGCTCAGCGGGTTCCGCAGGGCAGGGCCTGAAAGGGCCACAATCAGTCGCAGGGATAGCAAAGTAAACGAGGAAGGAAAGAAGAAGACTTACTCATCCATGGCAAAGTACTTCCTGCGCTTCAACAAGCAGCAAGGGCGGTCGTTGCCACCCAAGGCCTCCTTCCTCTTGCGGAGGGCCTCGAAGTCTACACGGAACCGACCTAAGCGCCCGGCGCAGGGGTCAGCCCCTGGTGCGGAAGAAGCGTCAAGATGATCAGTGCTGGAGGAGGCATCCTGGGGGGCGCCGTCAGGCATCGCCTCGCGAGGAACGGCTGGGGGCTCAGGAGCCCCGGCCCCAGGAACCGTAGGCCGCAACTCCACACCAGCCGCCGCTCCAGGGCGGGCCTCGGGAGACGCCGCCTTCGAGGCTTCTCGCGGCATCGGCACCTCGACATCGGGCGCCTCAACTATCGCCGGTTCTCGTCTCCCCGCCCTGTCGCCCAAGGAAGGACCGTTGTGGGCGGCAGGAGAAGCAACCACGGCGGCTGGGTTCTCGCGGGGCCCCGTGAAGCCAGCCGGGCACAGTCCCCACTCATCGAAGCCGGGCATCTGCCTCACAAAATCGGCCCTGCCGGAGCAAAGATACAAGAGGACACCATTACTCCGAAGGCTGCCTGGGGAAGGATCGCCAGTCAAGACCCTGAGCACCGTCTGCAACACTTCAGGCGCCAAGTCCTCCTCCTGAAGCCGCATGCGGTCTCTATGCCCCGCAAAGTCCCACATCCGGCGAGAGTGGCGCTGAAGAGGAGCAATGCGACATTGGAGGAACTCCTTCACCACCTTGGGCGGTGTCACATTGAGCGCCCTCAAACTCTGGAAGCGGCGCCAGATGAAGGCGAGCCGGGGGCTCGCGAGCACCTCATGGTCCCAACCCGCATGAGGAACAGCAGGCGAGGTCGGGTGCGAGAGCAAAGGATTGGGCACTCCGACGTCCACGTACAGCCACCGCTCTCTGAACCTGGCCTCGGAGAAGGAAGGCTGAAGTCGATCCCTGAAGCGGCCATCTCTGGCACGGCGAAGAAGCTCACGCACCCTGAGCATTGAGTGGGGTCGCTCAGGCGCAAGGAAAAGAAGTGGCGCAGCAGGGCAACGGAGGGAGGAATGCCTATCACCGCCTCGCAAAAAAAAGCAAAGACAGCCGGAAGGGTAATGGACTCCGGCCCAAGGTGCATCATACGGATCTGATAATGGGAGAGCACCGCATTGAAGAAGGCGGAAAAGGGGGGAACCAAACCCGCCCATAGGGCATCGGCGAAGAATCGGACCTCCGTGACGATCCTACCAAGGGAGGCATCGTACGCAGGCCAGGCCGTGGTCCTGCCGCACTCGTTGAAGATAGTTGCAAGGGCGGAGCGGACCTTGTCCAAAGCTTCTGGATTGAGTATGATCGACCGGGTGACGGCGGGGGTCGCCGCTGGAGGTGTGCGGGGCGAAGGCACGGGCTTCTTTCCCCTTCCTTTCTTCGTCGGTGCCATAGCGGTGAAGAGGAGGAAGAACTCGAGCCGGATTGGCGGCGAAGGCTGGAGCTCAAAGAAGAAGGAAAGGTAGGAGGCGGGCGAGCAGCGGAAAGGAGGAACAACTGTGTGCAACTACGGGTCCACTTAGCCGGGCGCGTAACAAGGCGTCGTGGGGAAGCGCATACGCCCACGTCCAATCAATCGCCACGCGGCGCCCAAGGCCGCAGGCTTTTGGGGCCCGCGGAGCTTCGCGCTTTCCCCTTCGCCTCCCTGCTAGGCCAAGCCCGGGCGCGCCTTGGGCCCGGGGGCTACTGTCGGCGTTCTGGGAACGGGGGTCCCCAGACTTGCCTGCCTGCGGCCTGCGGCGTGGCTCAAGTGGGGGCCCAGCGCGGCCCATCTTCATCAGCTCAAGCTCAAGACCCTCGCGAGGGGCCAAGCCTCGCGGGGTGGACGACCGGAAGCTTCCTCAGAGGCAGCCTCGTCAGGCAGGCTCGTGAGGAGGCGGAGAGATCAAGGCAGGGGTACCTCACGAGGAGCCCGTGACGCAAGCCATGACGATCGAGACCAGGCGGGCGCTAGACGGGCGCCGGCCTGTGAAGTGTCCTTGTTTCCCCTTTGGTGCAAAGGGGGCAAGCACAGGCCAGGGCACCGGGCAAAGGTTGCCATTCCGGTACAACGAGACCAAGACCAGCAAAGTGGCAGGATGGAGGTCACCATGGAGCCCAAGACAGCGTCATCACCAGTACTTTTGGCAGCCGAAGACCACCTTTGGTCAGGATAACTTGTACTAGATGTTTCCCTTCAAAATGGCCAATTGTTGGCGCCCTTCCTACTCATTATTTGGGGAGAGGCCTAGGTGAAAGTGCAACTATCCCTAGGTGGTTTTGGTAATTCATAACAACATATAGCTCATTGAGCTAATACTATTCCAAGATGATTATTTCAGGAAAGCTCAATGATTGGCATGGCATGGATGTGAAAGTGGAACCCTCAAAATGCTAAGGACAAAGGATTGGCTCAAGCTCAAAAGCTCAAGACTCTTCATTTTATATTTTAGTGATCCAAGATCACATTGAGTCTTTAGGAAAAGCCAATACTATCAAGGAGGGATGAGGTGTTGCTTAATGAGCCTCTTGCTTCATGTGCTTAGTGATATGCTCCAAAACCCTCAACTACTTTCCCATATCCACATATGACCTAAACCCTAAGCCAAACTCGGTCCTACCGATTCTTCCTATCCGGCGCCACCGAGTTTCACTTGTCATTAGCCACTGCCAAACCCTAGCAATTCGGTCCTACCGATAGGGATCTCGGTCTCACCGAGATGGGGTTGCAAACTCTCTGTTTCCCTTTCGTAACTTTTCGGTCCCACCGAAAGAGCGAATCGGTCCCATCGAGATTGCAATGTAAACTCAGTGTTTCCCCTTTGTAACTTTTCGGTCTCACCGAGTTTCACTCGGTCTCACCGAAAGAGCAAATCGGTCCCACCGAGTTTGCCTGACCAACTCTCTGGTTAGCTAATTACCAAATTCGGTCTCACCGAGTTTGTGTAATCGGTCTCACCGAGATTACGTTATGCCCAAACCCTAACCATATCGGTCCTACCGAGTTGCATGTCAGTCCCACCAAAAATCACTAACGGTCACTAGGTTTACATTTTCGGTCCGACCGAGCTTATTGATTCGATCCCACCGAGATTGGAAAACTGTGTAACGGTTGGATTTTGTGTGGAGGCTATATATACCCCTCCACCTTCTTCTCATTCGATGAGAGAGCCATCAGAACACACACACCATTCCAACTCATATGTTCTAAGAGAGAACCACCTACTCATGTGTTGAGACCAAGACATTCCATTCCTACCATATGAATCTTGATCTCTAGCCTTCCCAAGTTGCTTTCCACTCAAATCCTCTTTCAACCAAATCCAAATCCTATGAGAGAGAGTTGAGTGTTGGGGAGACTATCATTTGAAGCACAAGAGCAAGGAGTTCATTACCTACACACCATTTGTTACTTCTTGGAGAGTGGTGTCTCCTAGATTGGCTAGGTGTCACTTGGGAGCCTCCGACAAGATTGTGGAGTTGAACCAAGGAGTTTGTAAGGGCAAGGAGATCGCCTACTTCGTGAAGATCTACCGCTAGTGAGGCAAGTCCTGTGTGGGCGATGGCCATGGTGGGATAGACAAGGTTGCTTCTTCGTGGACCCTTTGTGGGTGGTTGCTTCTTCGTGGACCCTTCGTGGGTGGAGCCCTGTGTGGACTCGCGCAACCGTTACCCTTGGGTGGAGCCCTGTGTGGACTCGCGCAACCGTTACCCTTCGTGGGTTGAAGTCTCCATCAACGTGGATGTAGGATAGCACCACCTATCCGAACCACGGGAAAAACATCCGTGTCTCCAATAGCGTTTGAATTCTCCAAACCCTTCCCTTTACATTCTTGCAAGTTGCATGCTTTACTTTCCGCTGCCAATATACTCTTTGCATGCTTGCTTGAATCATGTGATGATTGCTTGACTTGTCCTAAATTAGCTAAAATCTGCCAAGAACTAAAATTGGGAAAAGGTTAAGTTTTTATTTGGTCAAGTAGTCTAATCACCCCCCCCCCTCTAGACATACTTTCGATCCTACACCAGGGCCTCTATAAGTAGAACTAGCCACACAGAGTAGAGGGACATCTAGAAATCTGGTAAAGCCCTAGCAGAGAGGGAGAGAGAGGCGATTGAACTCTCCCAAGCAGTTCATCGCACCAACTGACGAACACCTCTCGTGAGGCTGTTCTTCCCTTGTACTGTTCACCATCAGCCTCTGAGGCAATCCACCACACCACACACTGGAGTAGGGTATTACACCACAACGGTGGCCCGAACCAGTATAAACCTCGTGTCCCTTGTGTTGTTCACTGTTTCTAGCTTAGATCACGCGAGGAGATTGGGCGTAGATCGGTAGGGGAGAGATCTCCGCGCGCACCCCAGTGTTCGAACCTCAAGGGTCTGCCGGAACCCGAAATCCGACATACGTACGTGTACATGCTATGTGCGCGCCTCTACTATGACACGTGCGTGCTTCTACATGGACCAGTATGTACATACATGTTCGCGAGCAGAATGACAACGCTACGTACGCTTTGACTAGGTGGGTCCCAACTGTCAGGCACTTCCTTGCGTGCGAAGATGTAGCTGGTGGGTCCCAGTGATAACCCACAAGTATAGGGGATCGCAACAGTTTTCGAGGGTAGAGTATTCAACCCAAATTTATTGATTCGACACAAGGGGAGCCAAAGAATATTCTCAAGTATTAGCAGCTGAGTTGTCAATTCAACCACACCTGGAAACTTAATATCTGCAGCAAAGTGTTTAGTAGCAAAGTAATATGATAGTGGTGATAATGGTAGCAAAAGGTAACAGTAGTAAAAGTAATATTTTTGGTATTTTGTAGTGATGATAGCAATAGAAACAGAAAAGTAAATAAGCGAAGAACAATATATGGAAAGCTCGTAGGCAATGGATCGGTGATAGAGAATTATGCCGAATGCGGTTCATCATGTAACAGTCATAACCTAGGGTGACACAGAACTAGCTCTAGTTCATTGATATAATGTAGGCATGTATTCCAAACATAGTCATACGTGCTTATGGAAAAGAACTTGCATGACATCTTTTGTCCTACCCTCCCGTGGCAGCGGGGTCCTTACAGAAACTAAGGGATATTAAGGCCTCCTTTTAATAGAGAACCGGAACAAAGCATTAACACATAGTGAATACATGAACTCCTCAAACTACGGTCATCACCGGTAAGTATCCCGATTATTGTCACTTCAGGGTTAACGGATCATAACACATAATAGGTGACTATAGACTTGCAAGATAGGATCAAGAAAACTCATATATTGATGAAAACATAATAGGTTCAGATCTGAAATCATGCCACTCGGGCCCTAGTGACAAGCATTAAGCATAGCAAAGTCATAGCAACATCAATCTCAGAACATAGTGGACACTAGGGATCAAACCCTAACAAAACTAACTCGATTACATGATAGATCCCATCCAGCCCATCACCATCCAGCAAGCCTACGATGGAATTACTCACGCACGGAGGTGAGCATCATGAAATTGGTGATGGAGGATGGTTGATGATGACGATGCGACGGATTCCCCTCTCCGGAGCCCCGAACGGACTCCAGATCAGCCCTGCCGAGAGGTTTTAGGGCTTGGCGGCGGCTCCGTATCGTAAAACACGATGATTTCTTCTCTCTGATTTTTTTCTCCCCGAAACTCAATATATGGAGGTGGAGTTGGAGTCGGAGAGGCAACAGGGGGCCCACGAGGTAGGGGGCGCGCCCCCACCCTCGTGGAGAGACGGTGGGGCCCCTGGCCTTCATCTTTGGCAGGTATCTTTCTTATTTTCTGAAAAGTGTCTTCGTGAAGTTTCAGGTCATTCCAAGAACGTTTGCTCCTGCACATAAATAACACCATGGTAATTCTGCTGAAAACAGCGTCAGTCCGGGTTAGTTCCATTCAAATCATGCAAGTTAGAGTCCAAAACAAGGGCAAAAGTGTTTGGAAAAGTAGATACGTTGGAGACGTATCAACTCCCCCAAGCTTAAACCTTTGCTTGTCCTCAAGCAATTCAGTTGATAAACTGAAAGTGATAAAGAAAAACTTTTACAAACTCTGTTTGCTCTTGTTGTTGTAAATATGTAAAGCCAGCATTCAAGTTTTCAGCAAAGATTATAACTAACCACATTCGCAATAACGCATAGGTCTCAAGTTTACTCATATCAATAGCATAATCAACTAGCGAGCCATAATAATAATAAATCTCGGATGACAACACTTCCTCAAAACAATCATAATATGATATAACAAGATGGTATCTCGCTAGCCCTTTTTGAGACCGCAAAACATAAATGCAGAGCACCTTTAAAGACCAAGGACTGACTAGACATTGTAATTCATGGTAAAAGAGATCCAGTCAAGTCATACTCAATGTAAACTAATGATACGTCTCCGTTGTATCTATAATTTTTTATTGTTCCATGCTAATATTCTACAACTTTCATATACTTTTGGCAACTTTTTATACTATTTTTGGGACTAACATACTGATCCAGTGCCTAGTGCCAGTTCCTGTTTGTTGCATGTTTTTTGTTTTGCAGAATATCCATATCAAACGGAGTCCAAACGGAATAAAAACTGACGGAGATTTTTTTGGAATATTTATGATTTTTGGGAAGAAAAATCCATGTGAGACGGTTCCCGAGGTAGCCACGAGGCAGGACGGCGCGCCTACCCCCCCCCCCCCCCCCCCCCCGCCGCCCTAGGCGCGCCCCTAACCCTCGTGGGCCTCCCGTAAGGCGGTTGATGCCCTTCTTTCGCCGCAAGAAAGCTAATTTCCGGATAGAGATCGTGTCAAAATTTCAACCCAATCGGAGTTACGGATCTCCGGGACAAAAGAAACGGTGAAAGGGAAGAATCTGGGAACGCAGAAACAGAGAGAGACAGAGAGACAGATCCAATCTCGGAGGGGCTCTCGCCCCTCCCATGCCATGGAGGCCAAGGACCAGAGGGGAAACCCTTCTCCCATCTAGGGAGGACGTCAAGGAAGAAGAAGACGAAGGGGGCCCCTCTCCCATTCTCTTCCGGTGGCACCGGAACACTGCCGTGGCCATCATCATCATCACCGCGATCTACACCAACACCGCCGCCATCTTCACCAACATCTCCATCACCTTCCCCCCTCTATCTACAGCGGTCCACTTTCCCGCAACCCGCTGTACCCTCTACTTGAACATGGTGCTTTATGCTTCATATTATTATCCAATGATGTGTTGCCATCCTATGATGTCTGAGTAGATTTTCGTTGTCCTATCGGTGGTTGATGAATTGATATGAGTGATTTAATTTGCTTGTGGTTATGTTGTTGTCCTTTGGTGCCCATCATATGAGAGCGCGCGTGGATCACACCATAGGGTTAGTTGTATGTTGATAGGACTATGTATTGGAGGGCAAGAGTGACAGAAGCTTCAACCTATCATAGAAATTGATGCATACGGGATTGAAGGGGGACCAATATACCTTAATGCTATGGTTGGGTTTTACCTTAATGAACATTAGTAGTTGTGGATGCTTTCTAATAGTTCCAATCATAAGTGCATAGAATTCCAAGTCAGGGATGACATGCTAGCAGTGGCCTCTCCCACATAATACTTGCTATCAGTCTAGTAAAGTAGTCAATTGCTTAGGGGCAATTTCGCAACTCCTACCACCACTTTTCCACACTCGCTATATTTACTTTACTGTTTCTTTATCTAAACAGCCCCTACTTTTTATTTATGTACTTTTTATTATCTTGCAAACCTATCCAACAACACCTACAAAGTACTTCTAGTTTCATACTTGTTCTAGGTAAAGCGAACGTCAGGCGTGCGTAGAGTTGTATCGGTGGTCGATAGAACTTGAGGGAATATTTGTTCTACCTTTAGCTCCTCGTTGGGTTCGACACTCTTACTTATTGAAAACTATTACGATCCCCTATACTTGTGGGTTATCAAGACCTTTTTCTGGCGCCATTACCGGGGAGCAATAGCGTGGGGTGAATATTCTCATGTGTGCTTGTTTGCTTTATCACTAAGTAATTTTTATTTTCTGTTCTTAGTTGTTCTTTATCTTTAGTTATGGATATGGAACACGAAATACCAAAAAAAATAGGTGTACTTTCTGCTCATGGAGATGGGAACCTCCTAAAACCCTCGATGCTGGTTATGTGAAAGATATTATGTACTACTTTAATAATCCTGAGAAAACCCCATTCAATTATGTAATGGGAGTAACATTGGATCAACGTGAATACTTTAGGGATTACCGCTTGACACAAAAAGGGAAACTATTATGGGATCAAATTCATATATTGAATTGGTATGCTAGGCAACTATGCTTGAGATATGATTATACTTGTTGCTCTAGGATGAAGGCTCCACACCTTCCCTTTTCATGCAAACTTAATGATAATAAGACCTTAGCTTCTTATGCTAATGGTATATATGATTACTATGATGTGGAACAAATAGAAGAATTTGTTGCTTTTATGGGTGCTTATGAAATTGAATCTATGTTTAAAGAGTTTGAAGATTTTGATGATGCTGTTTATAAACCTAAAAATTTAGCTATCCTGAAATATTGTTATGAGAATTATGAATACAATTACGAAATTAATGCGCTTATTGAGAAAGTCTCCGCTGTCCAAGAAGAGACTAATATTTTGCAGGAATCTATGGAAGAAGAAGTCGATGAAACTGTGAGCTCATTGGATGAAAAAGATGAGGAAGAGATCGAAGAACAAAACGAGGGAGAGCGGATTAGCTACCCATGCCCACATTCTAATGAGAGTAACTCTTCAACTCATACATTGTTTAATTCCCCTTCGTGCTTACCGAAGGATGATTGCTATGATGATTGTTATGATCCCATTGATTCTCCTGAAATATCCCTTTTTGATGATGCTTGCTATGCTTGTGGCCATGATGCCAATATGAATGATGCTTATAGATATGAACTTGCTATAGTTCCTTATGTTAAATACGAAATTGTTTCTATTGCACCCACGCATGATAGTCCTATTATCTTTTTGAATTCTCCCAACTACACTATATCGGAGAAGTTTGCTTTTATTAAGGATTATATTGATGGGTTGCATTTTACCGTTGCACATGATGATTTTGATGAATATAATATGCATGTGCTTGCTGCTCCTACTTGCAATTATTATGAGAGAGGAACTATATCTCCACCTCTCTATGTTTCCAATATGATAAAATTGCAAGAAACTGCTTATGCTATGCATTGGTCTTTACTATGTGTGCATGAATTGTTCTTTTATGACAAGCCGATGCATAGGAAGAGAGTTAGACTTCGTTGTTATATGATATATGTTAATTTGTGCGCACTACTAAATTACAAATCGTTGTTAATTAAAATTGGCTTTGATATACCTTAGGATCCGGGTGGATCCATTACTTGAGCACTATATGCCTGGCTTAATGGCTTTAAAGAAAGCGCTGCCAGGGAGACAACCCGGAAGTTTTAGAGAGTAATTTATTTCTGTTGAGTGCTTTTATATAGTTTAAAAACAACAAAAATAAAGAGGGGAACCCAAAACTTTTTCAAAAAGGAAAGTGAAAGTGAGAGAGACAAGCATTGTTGAAGTGGGAGCTAGCCTTGGACTTTGTTCATGCTCACGGAAACTTTGTGAATCTTCATTACAGAAACTTTTAAACAAAAATAATTATCCCCTTGTACAATTCCATTGTATTATAAAAATAATGTGCTAAGGTTTGCCTTTAGGATGTTTACATTTGCTTGATGGTTTGTACGGTCCAGGACAGAAACTTTGGCTGTAGTGTGCGATTTTAAATTTTTTGATGGAATGTCAAATGTTTTTGATTCTTTTTGCAATGTCTTCCTATAAAATTGTTTATTTTTCCTAATTTTGGTAGAATTTTTCAAGTATCAGAAGTATGGTGAATGTTCAGATTATTACATACTGTTCTGTTTTAGACAGATTCTGTTTTTGATTCATAGTTTGCTTGTTTTGATGGAACTATCGATTCATATCAGTGGATTAAGCCATGAAAAAATTTATATTACAGTATACAAAATGAAAAAACAAAATATGAATTGGTTTTCAATAGTACTTAGAGTAGTGATTTGCTTCATTATACTAACGGATCTTACCGAGTTTTCTGTTGAAGTTTTGTGTGGATGAAGTGTTCGATGATCGAGAAGGTCTCGATGTGAGAAGAAGGAAGAGAGGCAAGAGCTCAAGCTTGGGGATTCCCGAGGCACCCCAAGTAAATATTCAAGGAGACTCAAGCGTCTAAGCTTGGGGATGCCCCGGAAGGCATCCCCTCTTTCTTCAACAAGTATCGATATGTTTTCGTATTCATTTCGTTCATGCGATATGTGCAATCTTGGAGCGTCTTTTGCATTTAGTTTTCATTTTTCTTTTATGCACCATGCTGGTATGAGATATTCCTTCGTTGATTTATAGAATTCTCTATGCACTTCACTTATATCTTTTGAGTATGGCTTTATAGAATGCTTCATGTGCTTCACTTATATCATTTGAAGTTTGGACTGCCTGTTTCTCTTTACATAGAAAACCGCCATTTGTAGAATGCTCTTTTGCTTCACTTAGATTTGTTAGAGCACGGGCATGTCTTTTGTAGAAAGAATTAAACTCTCTTGCTTCACCTATATCTATTTGGAGAGATGAGAGGAACTGGTCATTCACATGGTTAGTCATAAAATCCTACATAAAACTTGTAGATCACTGAATATGATATGTTTGATTCCTTGCAATAGTTTTGCGATATAAAGATGGTGATATTAGAGTCATGCTAGTGCGTAGTTGTGGATTTTAGAAATACTTGTGTTGAGGTTTGTGATTCCCGTAGCATGCACGTATGGTGAACCATTATGTAACGAAGTCAGAGCATGATTTATTTATTGATTGTCTTCCTTATGAGTGGCGGTCGGGGACGAGCGATGGTCTTTTCCTACTAATCTATCCCCCTAGGAGCATGCGCGTAGTACTTTGTTTGGATGACTATAGATTTTTGCAATAAGTATGTGAGTTCTTTATGACTAATGTTGAGTCCATGGATTATACGCACTCTCACCCTTCCATCATTGCTAGCCTCTCTAGTACCGCGCAACTTTCGCCGGTACCATAAACCCACCATATACCTTCCTCAAAACAGCCACCATACCTACCTATTATGGCATTTCCATAGCCATTCCGAGATATATTGCCATGCAACTTCCATAATCATCATATACATGACTTGAGCATTCATTTTCATATTGCTTTGCATGATCGTAAGATAGCTAGCATGATGTTTTCATGGCTTGTCCATTTTTTGATGTCATTGCTACGCTAGATCATTGCACATCCCCATACACCGCCGGAGGCATCCATATAGAGTCATACTTTGTTCTAGACATTGAGTTGTAATATTGAGTTGTAAGTAAATAAAAGTGTGATGATCATCATTATTAGAGCATTGCCCCAGTGAGGAAAGGATGATGGAGACTATGATTCCCCCATAAGTCGGGATGAGACTCCGTACTTTACAAAAAAAATATAAGAGGCCAAAGAAGCCCAAATAAAAAAGAGGCCAAAGAAGCCCACCAAAAAATAAAAAAATGAGAGAAAAAGAGAGAAGGGGCTTGCTACTATCCTTTTTCCACACTTGTGCTTCAAAGTAGCACCATGTTCTTCATATAGAGAGTCTCTTGAGTAATCACTTTCATATACTAGTGGGAATTTTCATTATAGAACTTGGCTTGTATATTCCGATGATGGGCTTCCTCAAATGCCCGAGGTCTTCATGAGCAAGCAAGTTGGATGCACACCCACTTAGTTTCAGTTAGAGCTTTCATACACTTATAGCTCTAGTGCATCCGTTGCATGGCATTCCCTACTCACTCACATTGATATCTATTGATGGGCATCTCCATAGCCCGTTGATACGCCTAGTTGATGTGAGACTATGTTCTCCTTTTTGTCTTCTCCACAACCACCATTCTATTCCACCTATTGTGTTATGTCCATGGCTCACGTTCATGTATTGCGTGAAAGTTGAAAAGGTTTGAGAACGTCAAAAGTATGAAACAATTGCTTGGCTTGTCATCGGGGTTGTGCATGATGTGAGTATTTTGTGTGGTGAAGATGGAGCATAGCCAGACTATATGATTTTGTAGGCATAACTTTCTTTGGCCTTGTTATTTTGAAAAGACATGATTGCTTTATTAGTGGGCTTGAAGTTTTATTGTTTTTATGTCAAATGATAGACTATTGCTTTGAATCACTCGTATCTTAATATTCATGCCATGATTAGATATGTGATCAAGATTATGCTAGGTAGCATTCCACATCAAAAATTATCTTTTTTTATCATTTACCTACTCGAGGACGAGCAGGAATTAAGCTTGGGGATGCTGATACGTCTTCGTTGTATCTATAATTTTTGATTGTTCCATGCCAATATTCTACTACTTTCATATACTTTTGGCAACTTTTTATACTATTTTTGGGACTAACATATTGATCCAGTGCCCAGTGCCAGTTCCTGTTTGTTGCATGTTTTTTGTTTCGCAGAATATCCATATCAAACGGAGTCCAAACGGAATAAAAACTGATGGAGATTTTTTTTGGAATATTTATGATTTTGGGGAAGAAAAAATCCACGCGAGGCGGTGCCCGAGGTGGCCACGAGGCAGGAGGGCGTGCCTGCCCCCCCAGGCGCGCCCCTGACCCTCATGGGCCACCCGTAAGGCGGTTGATGCCCTTCTTTCGCCGCAAGAAAGCTAATTTCCGGATAGAGATCATGTCAAAATTTCAGCCCAATCGGAGTGACGGATCTCCGGGACAAAAGAAACGGTGAAAGGGAAGAATCTGGGAACGCGAAAACAGAAAGAGACAGAGAGACAGATCCAATCTCGGAGGGACTCTCGCCCCTCCCATGCCATGGAGGCCAAGGACCAGAGGGGAAACCCTTCTCCCATCTAGGGAGGAGGTCAAGTAAGAAGAAGAAGAAGGGGCCCCCTCTCCCCTTCTCTTCCGGTGGCGCCGGAACGCTGCCGTGGCCATCATCATCATCACCGCGATCTACACCAACACCTCCGCCATCTTCACCAACATCTCCATCACCTTCCCCCCTCTATCTACAGCGGCCCACTCTCCCGCAACCCGCTGTACCCTCTACTTGAACATGGTGCTTTATGCTTCATATTATTATCCAATGATGTGTTGCCATCCTATGATGTCTGAGTAGATTTTTGTTGTCCTATCGGTGGTTGATGAATTGCTATGATTGATTTAATTTGCTTGTGGTTATGTTGCTGTCCTTTAGTGCCCATCATATGAGAGCGCGCGTGGATCACACCATAGGGTTAGTTGTATGTTGATAGGACTATGTATTGGAGGGCAAGAGTGACAGAAGCTTCAACCTAGCATAGAAATTGATGCATACGGGATTGAAGGGGGACCAATATACCTTAATGCTATGGTTGGGTTTTACCTTAATGAACATTAGTAGTTGCGGATGCTTGCTAATAGTTCCAATCATAAGTGCATAGAATTCCAAGTCAGGGATGACATGCTAGCAGTGGCCTCTCCCACATAATACTTGCTATCGGTCTAGTAAAGTAGTCAATTGCTTAGGGGCAATTTCGCAACTCCTACCACCACTTTTCCACACTCGCTATATTTACTTTACTGTTTCTTTATCTAAACAGCCCCTACTTTTTATTTATGTACTTTTTATTATCTTGCAAACCTATCCAACAACACCTACAAAGTACTTCTAGTTTCATACTTGTTCTAGGTAAAGCGAACGTCAGGCGTGCGTAGAGTTGTATCGGTGGTCGATAGAACTTGAGGGAATATTTGTTCTACCTTTAGCTCCTCGTTGGGTTCGACACTCTTACTTACCGAAAACTGTTGCGATCCCCTATACTTGTGGGTTATCAACTAACAGTAATGAATGCAAATGACAGCGATGCTCTCCAACTGGTGCTTTTTAATAAGAGGATGATGACTCAGCATAAAAGTAAATAGATAGGACCTTCGCAGAGGGAAGCAGGGATTTGTAGAGGTGCCAGAGCTCGGTTTTGAAACAGAGGTGAATAATATTTTGAGCGGTATACTTTCATTGTCAACATAACAACCAAGAGATGGCAATATCTTCCATGCTACACACATTATAGGCGGTTCCCAACAGAAAGGTAAATTTTATACTCCCCCTTCCACCAACAAGCATCAACCCATGGCTTGCTCGAAACAACGAGTGCCTCCAACTAACAAGAGTCCCGGGGGGAGTTTTGTTTGCAATTATTTTGATTTATTTTGCATAAAGCATGGGACTGGGCACCCCGGTGACCAGCCATTTATCTCGTGAGTGAGGAGCGGAGTCCACTCCTCTTAAGAATAACCCGCCTAACCTGGAAGATATAGACAGCCCTAGTTGATACATGAGCTATTCGAGCATACAAAACAGGATATTTATTTGAAGGTTTAGAGTTTGGCGCAAACAAATTTACTTGGAACGGCAGGTAGATACCGTATATAGGTAGGTATAGTGGACTCATGTGGAAAAACTTTGGGGTTTAAGGGATTGGATGCACAAGCAGTATTCCCGCTTAGTATAGGTGAAGGCTAGCAAAAGACTGGGAAACGACCAGCTAGAGAGCGACAACAGTCATGAACATGCATTAAAATTAATCAACACCGAATGCAAGCATGAGTAGGATATAATCCACCGTGAACATAAATATCGTGAAGGCTATGTTGATTTTGTTTCCACTACATGCGTGAACATGTGCCAAGTCAAGTCACTTAAATCATTCAGAGGAGGATACCACCCTATCATACCACATCATAACCATTTTAATAGCATGCAAGGTAAACCATTATAACTCATAGCTAATCAAGCATGGCACAAGAAACTATGATCTCTAGTTGTCATTGCAAACATGTTTATTCATAATAGGCTGAATCAGGAATGATGAACTAATCATATTTACAAAAACAAAAGAGGTCGAGTTCATACCAGCTTTTCTCATCTCAGCCAGTCCATCATATATCATCATAATTGCCCTTCACTTGCACGGCCGAACGATGTGAATAATAATAATAATAATAGTGCACGTGCACTGGACTAAGCTGGAATCTGCAGGCATTCAATAAACAGGAGAAGACAAGGCAATATGGGCTCTTTTTTCAGATCAACAATAATGCATATAAGAGCCTCTTTAACAATTTAACTATGGTCTTCTCCTATCAACCCCCAAAGAAAAGAAAAGAAATAAAACTATTTACACGGGAAAGCTCCCAACAAGCAAAAGAAGAACATGAAATCTTTTTGGGTTTTCTATTTAATTACTACTACAAGCATGGAAATTAAACTGATTAAAAGCTACAACTATTTTTTTTGGTTTTTCTTAAGGTTTATTAAACACACAAGAAGAAAGCATAAAAAAGGAAAATAAACTAGCATGGATGATACAATGAAAAAGTATGAGCACCGACATCTAGCAATGAGTGTGTGAACATAAATGTAATGTCGGTGGGAAATATGTACTCCCCCAAGCTTAGGCTTTTGGCCTAAGTTGGTCTATGGCCACGGCTGGCCTGGCTAATATCCATAATAGTAGCTGGGGTCGTACTGTGATGTAGAAGAGGAAGACTCCGATTGCCACTGGTTGACAATCATCTTCGGATCCCACTGATAATTAGACTGTCGTGAAGGATCAAATTATGGTTCCGGCTCTGGCTCCTCGGCTGGTGCAGGGTTCCGATAGGCATGAATAGCCGTCAACGGAACAAGGTACATGCCTACAGTCAAATCAAACAAAGAAGGAGCAGACAAGGTAATAGTCTCAGGATGATGTTTATTAAAGAACAATTGATATTTAAGCTCTCCTTCCCTATTCTTAACAATAAAATCATGCGCCACCATACTTTTATAATCTAAATAAACACGAGGCAGCACCTTTTCTTCCTTCTCATAATGCCTAATAGGTATGTTAAAATGTGCAGCTAGGCGTGTAGCATAGATGCCTCCAAAGATGGGGCCCTTGGTACGGTTTAGACTTAACCGGTTGGCAATAATGTCGCCCATACTAAAAGAGTTATCATAGTATAAACCGTGGTTCAAAATAATAATATCAGGGATACTCAGGTTTCCACAGTTTTCGCGACCAATTAAGCAACGACTAGCAAATAATGCAAAATAACGTAAAACAGGAAAGTGTATGCAAATAATGCATCGGAAACCTTCCTTGTTTCCCCTACAGTGATAGTGTCAATAAATCCCTCCACATCATCACGATATGGTTCTACTGTATTGCCCTCAAAAGGGACTAAACAAATCCGACAGAAATCATAAAGTGACATCTCCTTATGCTCATCATATAAATAAAACTCCACCGTAGGTGGTGAGCTCCTAGAATGGAAATGAAAGTTTTGCACAAAGATATTTGTGAGCAAGAGATACTGATCGCATTGGTCGTGGAGGAAAGCTGTAAGGCCTGCAGTCTGAGCCAATTCATGAAAATCTTCATAAATCTCGGCTGCTCTTAAAAAATCCTCGGAAGGCCATTCACACGCCCGAACCTCCGCGGTGCGAGGCAGATTATACTTAGGCTTCGGTGCCTTTTCCTTCGAGCTTTGACTCGATGAGCCCCTCAAAAGTCTCCTCATCATTTTCTGAAAAATTCTGAAATTTTTAGTAACTTCAAAATAAAGTTAACCAAACTCAATAATATTGATAGTAACTACTCCTACAAGTGCCTAGGGCCTATATCATGCATCAAAACTACTTGGAACCATATAAATTTGACATGCAAGCTCAAGAATAGGGTCACCTAAGCAGAAAAAATTTGCAATGAATAAAGCAATAGAACAAAAACTAATTGGACCAATGGAGGAGTCACATACCAAGGAACAATCTCCCCAAGCAGTTTTGTGAGAGGTGCTTTGAGCAAGGAGATCGAAAATGGCAGCAAAACGAGCTTGGACTCGGGTTTGAGCTAGTTATTCGTGTTTGGGGGAGGAAGAAGGAGTGTATGGGTGAAAGGATAAGTGGAGGAGGGCCACCGTGGGCCCATGAGCCAAGGGGGTGCGCCCTCCACCCTCGTGGGTAGGTGGTTGGCCCCCCTGGTGTGTTCTTAGTTCCATAAATCCTCAAATATTCTAGAAAAAAATCATATTTAATTTTTAGGGCATTTGGAGAACTTTTATTTTCGAAGTATTTTTATATTGCACGGATAATCAGATAACAGACAGATAAATATTTATTTTTACTTTATTTAATATAAATAACAAAAAATAAAAGTGGGGTACAGAAGGTTCTGCCTTCTAGTTTCATCCATCTCATGGTCATCAAAAGGAATCCACTAACAAGGTTGATCAAGTCTTGTTAACGAACTCATTCCAAATAACATGGAATCGGAGAAATTTCGAACAACACTATGTTACCTCAATGGATATGTACATCCCCAATAATAAGAATAACATATTTCTTCTTGACAGTAGGAAGAGGAAATTCAAAACCTCCAAATATAATCGATGTAATTTTTCCAATAGAGTTGATACTATGAACTTGAGGTTGTTTCCTCAGGAAGTGTACCGTGTGCTCATTACCATTAACATGAAAAGTGACATTGCCTTTAGTGCAATCAATAACAGCCCCTGCAGTATTCAAAAAGGGTCTTCCAAGAATAATAGACATACTATCTTCCTCGGGAATATCAATAATAACAAAGTCCATTAAAATAGTAACATTTGCAACTACAATAGGCACATCCTCACAAATACCGACAGGTATAGCAGTTGATTTATCAGCCATTTGCAAAGATATTTCAGTAGGTGTCAACTTATTCAAATCAAGTCTACGATATAAAGAGAGAGGCATAACACTAACACCGGCTCCAAGATCACATAAAGCAGTTTTGACATAATTTCTTTTAATAGAGCATGGTATAGTGGGTACTCCTGGATCTCCAAGTTTCTTTGGTATTCCACCCTTAAAAGTATAATTAGCAAGCATGGTGGAAATTTCAGCTTCCGATATCTTTCTTTTATTTGTAATAATATCTTTCATATACTTAGCATAAGGATTGGTTTTAAGCATATCAGTTAATCGCATGCGCAAAAAGATAGGTCTAATCATTTGAGCAAAGCACTCAAAATCCTCATCATCCTTTTTCTTGGATGGTTTGGGAGGAAAAGGCATGGGTTTCTGAACCCATGGTTCTCTTTCTTTACCATGTTTCCTAGCAACAAAGTCTTTTTTATCATAACGTTGATTCTTTGATTGTGGGTTATCAAGATCAACAACAGGTTCAATTTCTATGTCATTATCATTACTAGGTTGTGTTTCAGCATCAAAAATAGAAATATCATTTGGATTCTCAGGTGTTTCAACAATAGGATCACTATAAGCATGCAAAGTCCTATCATTTTTCTTTTTTCTTCTTTTTAGAAGAACTAGGTGCATCTAAATTATTTCTCTGAGAATCTTGCTCAATTCTCTTAGGATGGCCTTTGGGATACAAAGGTTCCTGAGTCATTCTACCAGTTCTAGTAGCCACTCTAAGAGCATTATCATTATCTTTACTATTCAATTCGTTGAGCAAATCATTTTGAGCTTTAAGTACTTGTTCTACTTGAGTTGTAACCATAGAAGCATGTTTACTAATAAGTTTAAGTTCACCTTTGACATTAGCCATATAATCACCCAAGTGTCCAAGCATATTTGAATTGTATTTTAATTGTCTACCAAAATAAGCATTAAAGTCTTCTTGCTTAGCCATAAATTTATCAAACTCATCTAAGCATGGGCTAGCAATTTTAGTAAATGGGATTTCAGCTTTATCATATCTATAAAGAGAATTTACCTTTACTACCTGTGTCGGGTTATCAAGACCATGAGTTTCTTCAATAGGTAATGGATTAAGATTATATGTTTCTTCAACAGGCGGTAAATTAAGACCATGTATTTCTTCAATAGGAGGTAAATTCTTAACATCTTCAGCTTTAATACCTTTCTCTTTCATAGATTTCTTTGCCTCTTGCATATCTTCAGGACTGAGAAATAGAATACCCCTGTTCTTCAGAGTTGGTTTAGGAATAGGCTCAGGAATTGGCTCCGGAGGTGTCCAATTATTTTCATTTGTCAACATATTATTCAATAGAATTTCAGCTTCATCCGGTGTTCTTTCCCTGAAAACAGAACCAGCACAACTATACAGGTAATCTCTAGAGGCATCGGTTAGTCCATTATAAAAGATATCAAGTATTTCATTTTTCTTAAGAGGATGATCAGGCAAAGCATTAAGTAATTGGAGAAGCCTCCCCCAAGCTTGTGGGAGACTCTCTTCTTCAATTTGCACAAAATTATATATATCCCTTAAAGCAGCTTGTTTCTTATGAGCAGGGAAATATTTAGCAGAGAAGTAATAAATCATATACTGGGGACTGCGCACACAACCAGGATCAAGAGAATTAAACCATATCTTAGCATCACCCTTCAATGAGAACGGAAATATTTTAAGGATATAAAAGTAGCGAGTTCTCTCATCTTTAGTGAATAGGGTGGCTATATCATTCAGTTTAGTAAGATGTGCCACAACAGTTTCAGATTCATAACCATGAAAAGGATCAGATTCAACCAAAGTAATTATATCAAGATCAACAGAGAATTCATAATCCTTATCAGTAACAAAGATAGGTGAAGTAGCAAAAGCAGGGTCAGGTTTCATTCTAGCATTTAGAGATTGCTTACTCCATTTAGCTAATAATTTTTTAAGTTTAGTTCTATTTCTGCAAGCTAAAATGGCTAAAGAAGCATCTTGATCAAAAACATAACCCTTAGGAATAGCAAGTGGTTCTTCATCATCACTTTCATCAGTATCATCAGATTCAATATTTTCTATCTCTCTAGCCCTAGCAAGTTGTTCATCAATAAAAGCACTAAGTGGCATAGTAGTATCCGGCATAGAGGTAGTTTCATCATAAGTATCATGCATAGCAGAAGTGGCATCATCAATAACATGCGACATATCAGAACGAATAGCAGAAGCAGGTGTAGGTGTCGCAAGCTTACTCAAAACAGAAGGTGAATCAAGTGTAGAGCTAGATGGCAGTTCCTTACCTCCCCTCGTAGTTGAGGGATGGATCTTGGTTTTTGGATCTCTCAAGTTCTTCATAATGATAAGCAGATATATATCCCAAGTGACTCAAAGAATAGAGCTATGGTCCCCGGCAATGGCGCCAGAAAATAGTCTTGATAACCCACAAGTATAGGGGATCGCAACAGTTTTTGAGGGTAGAGTATTCAACCCAAATTTATTGATTCGACACAAGGGGAGCCAAAGAATATTCTCAAGTATTAGCAGCTGAGTTGTCAATTCAACCACACCTGGAAACTTAATATCTGCAGCAAAGTGTTTAGTAGCAAAGTAATATGATAGTGGTGATAATGGTAGCAAAAGGTAACAGTAGTAAAAGTAATATTTTTGGTATTTTGTAGTGATGATAGCAATAGAAACAGAAAAGTAAATAAGCGAAGAACAATATATGGAAAGCTCGTAGGCAATGGATCGGTGATAGAGAATTATGCCGAATGCGGTTCATCATGTAACAGTCATAACCTAGGGTGACACAGAACTAGCTCTAGTTCATTGATATAATGTAGGCATGTATTCCAAACATAGTCATACGTGCTTATGGAAAAGAACTTGCATGACATCTTTTGTCCTACCCTCCCGTGGCAGCGGGGTCCTTACAGAAACTAAGGGATATTAAGGCCTCCTTTTAATAGAGAACCGGAACAAAGCATTAACACATAGTGAATACATGAACTCCTCAAACTACGGTCATCACCGGTAAGTATCCCGATTATTGTCACTTCAGGGTTAACGGATCATAACACATAATAGGTGACTATAGACTTGCAAGATAGGATCAAGAAAACTCATATATTGATGAAAACATAATAGGTTCAGATCTGAAATCATGCCACTCGGGCCCTAGTGACAAGCATTAAGCATAGCAAAGTCATAGCAACATCAATCTCAGAACATAGTGGACACTAGGGATCAAACCCTAACAAAACTAACTCGATTACATGATAGATCTCATCCAACCCATCACCGTCCAGCAAGCCTACGATGGAATTACTCACGCACGGCGGTCAGCATCATGAAATTGGTGATGGAGGATGGTTGATGATGACGATGGCGACGGATTCCCCTCTCCGGAGCCCCGAACAGACTCCAGATCAGCCCTCCCGAGAGGTTTTAGGGCTTGGCCGCGGCTCTATGTCGTAAAACGCGATGATTTCTTCTCTCTAATTTTTTTCTCCTTGAAACTCGATATATGGAGGTGGAGTTGGAGTCGGAGAGGCAACAGGGGGCCCATGAGGTAGGGGGCACGCCCTAGGGGGGCAGGCGAGCCCCCCACCCTCATGGAGAGACGGTGGGCCCCCTGGCCTTTATCTTTGGCAGGTATTTTTCTTATTTTCTGAAAAGTGTCTCCGTGAAGTTTCAGGTCATTCCGAGAACGTTTGCTCCTGCACATAAATAACACCATGGTAATTCTGCTGAAAACAACGTCAGTCCAGGTTAGTTCCATTCAAATCATGCAAGTCAAGGGCAAAAGTGTTTGGAAAAGTAGATACGTTAGAGACGTATCACCCAACAGTCAGGGGGGGAACATTTTTTTTCGTGAAATACGGTGGCCCGTCCGGTGGGTCCCTACTGTCAGGTGGAGGAATAATTATTTTGCGTGTAATAAGGAGGCACTTCCTTGCTGCTAGCGGTGGACCCAGCTGTCAGCCTCTCCACGTATAGTACTCTTCCGATGGAAGTCGTTCCTTGACCACATTGACCAAGCCGCGCCGACAGCACCAGGGCGGTGGACGACGACGAGACCTAGGAAGGGGACGACGTGCAGCCGGGGAAGACGCGGCTGTGGAAGCCCACGCGGAGAGGAGTACGAGGGTTCACTGGTTCGACTGCGGTGTGAGGCTGCCATCACCACAAAATAACATGGGACGTGGGTGACTGGATGGCCTGACCAGCGATGGGAGTAGTAGGGGGCGGTGAGGCCTCCACGGCATCACAACCGGCCACGGGAGGCAGGAGTTGGCGGCACGACCGACACTACTTTGGGCGGCTGGAGCAAGAAGACGAGAAGTTGAAGAAGCACTACGACCTTTGGATGGACATCGTACGGTCACTGGAGCTAGAATCGTTCATATTGACTAAGTTGACAAAGCCCTCCGTCCGCGTCAACTTAGTAGGCCCACAAGTCAGCCTCCCATATTGTGGGTCCCGCCTAGCAAGGGGAGTATTCATTTTTTTGTGTAATAAGGAAGCACTTCCTTGCGTGTGAAGATATAGCTGGTGGGTCCAAGCTGTCAGCGGCGGGGACATTTTTTCGCAAAATACAGAGGCCCTTCCAGTGGGTCCCAGATGTCAGGTGGAGGAATCATTATTTTGCACGTAATAAGGAGTCATTTCCTTGTGTGCGGCCGTGGACCCAGCTATCAGCCTCTCCACGTACAGTCCACTTCCGATGGATGTCGTTCATTGACCACGTTGACCACGCCACGCCGAGAGCACCAGGGAGGTGGACAACGGTGAGGCCTACGAAGGGAACAACACGGAGCCGGGGAAGACACAGCGGTGGCTGCCCACACGGTGGGGAGTATGAGGGTTGACTGGTCGGCTGCCGTTGCTGGAAAATAATAGGAGGTGTGGGTGAGTAGAGGGCTAGACAGGCCAGGGATGTGAGTACGGTGGGGCTGTGAGGCCTTCCCGGCAGCACAGCCGGCCACGGGAGGCGGGAGCAGGCGGTTCCGCCGGCACTGGTTTGGGCGGCTGGAGCAGGAAGATCAGAGACTGAAGAATCACGATTGTCGTTAGATTGACATCTAACGGTCTGACGCTGGTAGAGTCGAATGTTGACTAAGTTTCTTTTTTTGAGAAACCTTGTGTACGCATGAACTTAGTAGGCCCACAAGTCAGCCTCTAAATCTGTGGCAGACAACATAGAGCCCATTTGCTATTTTTTAATAATTTGCAGCCCGTTTGCTAATTCTTAAGTAATTTATTACAGCCCATTTTCTACCCAGGATCACGGTCAAAAAGTTCAACCTTATTTTTCATATTTCGGTGGAGTCCGAACTGTTGTAATCCCGAAATGATAAACATTTTTTTAAGAACTTATTGATTTGCCAAAAAGATCGTTTTATTTTTCTAAGAAAATAAGACGTGGGACAATTGAGTCGGTTTAAGGGAAAACCAGTGGTAAAAAAATCAGCACTGGGAGAGAAAACAACAACAAAAAATAAGGATGTAAATATGAAAAGGGAACTATATGTATTTTCAATATAATGATACGTCTATATGAACTAGTAAAACTATAGGTAGAGATTAGAAAACGGAAGTAGGACATGACGTTTCAAGAGGAAAATAGAACTAGGTTGTGTGTTTGATTCAGTAAAAAAAACTGCATGCGAATGTTGAAAGACAAAATATAACTAATGCTGGCAGGCCAGAGGCCAGTAGATACCTGCTGGATCTGTGTGCCCCGTTGTCATAATGCGCAGGGCGTAGGCTAAATACAAAACCAAGCCTGGGCAGTCTACAGCCCAGTTGAAACTTGCTCGACCTGAAAAAACAATATACCTGCTCAATAAACGATAGAATTCTGCAAGTACAGACTGATAACTGGGATGAAGCAGGTATATTGTTTTTTCATCATGATAATAACTGCATGCACTTGTTTGGACAAATTTGGAGAACTGGGAATTCGAACGGCAGGTGCTTATGCTACCCATCAAATAAAAACCAGGTGCCTGAAAATTTGTTTTGAAACCAATGATTCAGCTTTATATCCACGTCGACCCTCGGCATGATGGTTGGAAGAAAATGCCAAGTTCATACAGAAAGATCGTTAACAACAATACCAACTTGCGGACGACAAGGTAGTACAAGTACCAATACCAAACTAACTTGTAATCTTTTTACTCCTGGCCCTAGTGTTCGTTTGGTAGAAAATCTTGCAGAGGACCAGCTCCCGCTCCTTCTCTTGCTCCAGCATCACCTAGTTGGTCCTTTGCTGGTCAAAGTTCTTGTTAGTGTGCAGCACCAGAACCTTTTTGCTGCCCGTCTGCCGGCCATTGACCATCACCGGCAAGGTATTGCCGGTCTTGTGCCACATCGCGTGCATGGCCACCTCCGACTGTATCTTGTGGCGCGTCCACGTTCCCCTTTTGAACGCCCTAGAATTGCGCTGGAAGAAATGCTTGCTTAGGCCACTCAGTGTGATACATGTAGTATTGTCGAATACAGGTTTTAGTGTACGTAGTTGCCATTTTCATAACATCTTTGGCATATTGCAGCCACTTGTTTCACTTTTTATTAACTGTCAAATTGTAATTGCTTCACTAGGTCTGCATCTAAAAAGAAAAATAGAGCTATAAACAAAGGAATATGTTTGTGCAAGTAGACGGCCAATCGGTGTCTTACCTGGAAGTTTCTCACGATGGGTGTAGCATATGTCGTGCTTGTTGTCGATGGTTGGTATGAACAAATCGATGAGAGGGTGAGATCTCGCACTGTCAGCACTCACTTTGGCCTCAAGGTGCTCGATCAGCTCCTGATCCGTGGGATCGAACTTGACGCCAGCCGGCAGCATCGACCAATCCTTCTTGGACTTGCATCGGTTAATTCCAGTTATATGGTACTCAATGTATGATCAATCGACTGTTTTAAGTGAATGACGAAAGATTTCGACGGATAAGTGGTACTCCAAATCTGAAGTCCACAATACCCGAACACGCCGCCAGGATTCTTGTGTCACCTCACGCGCAGTGTGTTGTCACGTCAATTCAATGTGTGGACATGATGAATAATTTGACCGACGTATACTAGTACTGCTACTGTACTATTTACTAATCGTATTTAGTGTCACATTTTAACCATAGGTCTAACTAACAAGTACGCACTTGAAGTATATGTATATATATATATACATCTGGGCTATTCTGTTACGCGTAACAGAATATTATTTTGTTACCCTACTTGAACTGATGAATTCAAGCGGTTGAACTGATGAAATTCGAGCGGTTGAACTGATACTTTCTGTTGCTGTTAAAAATCGGCTTCTTTAGTTCAAATTCTTTTGCAAAAAAAATTTGTCGAAACGGGGTGTGTTATATATCGTTGGAAAGCTTTTGACATCCATATTACAATCTTATAATTTGTTTTTGCAAAAAAATTATGATTTAAGAGCAGTTTTGAAAAAATTGTTTTTTTTCAAAACCAAAAACGTGAATCATATTTTGTACTTAATTTTCAAATGGTTTGTCGGACTTGAGCAAATGAGATGCCGTTGGAAAGCTTGTGAAAATCCGCATCTTCCATATATCCATTATTTTTTCAAATTCTATATGATTTAAAAATAATTTGAAAAATGGTGAAATTCTGGGCGAAATGTTTTTTCACTGTTTTTTGCAAACGGTTTGTCCGATTGACGCAAATGATACGGCGTTGGAAAGCTATGAAAAATGCGCAACTTTTGCGTATAGAAAGTTTTTTCTAATTCCTTATGGTTTAAATACAAATTCAAATACGATTAAAATTGATTTTGAACGCGGTTTTTTTTAAAACTTTGTCAAAATGGGGCAAATAATATACCGTTGGATAGCTATCGAAAATGCAGAACGTAGTCATGTTAGACGTTTTCTCTACTTGGCAACTATTTAAGAGTAGTCTTGAATACGGCATGACGGATCGTGCTGTTTTCTCGTCTGAAAAACAGAGTACTCGTACTGATATATGTGTGTGTTTGTACTGAGCTATTTTTTGTAGAGTATTTTTGAATTGTTCTGAAAAAAGAGTACTTGTACTCATGTTTGTATGGGTTTGTACTACGCGTGTTTTCACTAACTAGACTTTGCTCTGTTTTTTGGTAATATTTTTTGCTCGTAAGTTTTCAACAGTTTACTGTATCGTCGCCCCTGTACTTGCATGGTTTGTATCATCGAACTGAATGACATTTTATTTAAGAATAAAATGTTTTTTTGAACTAAACATTTTTTTACAATGATGTTCTGGACTTCTCTTATTTTACGACCTGTACTTTTACCATTTGAATTACCTTGTGTGGATGAGCACTTGAACTTATAGAATTTAAAGTTTTTTGTTTTAATTCTTATTTGTTTTCTTGTCCGAAATTATGGTATCATCATCACTGAACCTGCATGGTTTCTGTAACTGAACTAAAATAAACTTTTACCCAAATAAATGTGAACACTGGGACATTTGTACAAGAACTGAATCTAATGCCAATATTGAATTTGCTGGTTCCATACGCAAGCTAGCTACCAACATCAACTTTACTGATCCTAAAATCAATCACCACCACAAGAACACAATAAAGTTATCCAAATGGTTGCTCGAGGAAGAGCTAGCTGCTAAATCCGACCACATTTACCGCTTGGAGTAGCCAACCACCTGTTTATAGAGGGATTTAGCGACGTCAGCGGCCGCCATCTCGCGCCTGAGAATCAAAACAAATATTCAGGCGAATAAATAAGTGCACAAGAGATATTTCTTTAGCAAGACATTTTCACGGAACAGGCAAACCAAACTTTTTCAATGAACTTTTTTAGGTTTATGTGTTCAAACTTGCAAACTTTCCAAACTAGTACTTAGCTCGCTTGTCGTTTTTCACTTCACTATGGGATCAGAAGTGCACAACATATACAAACATTAACTCAAGGATCATTTGGGGCAAACAACAGAACACAAAACTGAACATCAAGGAGATAAATAGCAACAGTTTTTGAACTGGATTAAAATTCGAATTGAACTAGATTAAATTTAGAAACTGAACCAAGTGTGTCACGAGTTAGTCAATGTGGAAGATAATTCCATTTGCTATCTATCTATCTCTCTCACATCACCCTGCTGCAGCAACAAACAGCAGCAGCACACAAATGCGCACGCACAACAAGTAGCTATCAAGCAGCAGGGGATTAAGGCAACATGATACATCAGCCAACAGCAGGCAGTACTGCCATTTTATGAACTCTCCTTTTCTTTGATCTTTTTATTCCTAAAACTTCCACTGGTGAACCCGTGAACTTATCTGCTTTTATAATTTTAACTTTTTCAGAATAGTCATACCATGTGTATACAGCAAGAGTGCCCTCATATCTCAATTTTTATGTATCATACAATAGCATTAACCATAATTGAGAAAAAGAGGATTTTGCATACACGCCGATGGTGCTAATGCCAAATATAATCTAGCCATGCTCAACATCCAGTAAGGATGAAAAATGCAATTCATGATGTTAATAGATCATACGGCCTCCGAATTCCATACTTAATTATTTCACAACATGTCAACGCTCCCACTATTCAACTTGTACTGGCGTCAACGCTCCACTTGGACAGCTGCCAGC
This sequence comes from Triticum urartu, assembly GCF_056163025.1. Lineage (NCBI taxonomy): Eukaryota > Viridiplantae > Streptophyta > Magnoliopsida > Poales > Poaceae > Triticum > Triticum urartu. The sequence continues at coordinate 394,595,740 of NC_141874.1, read as the reverse complement.
ACCCCTGGTGGATGAGCTCGCGCTCCAGGGCAGCAAGGCGACCAACGGGAACTGTTCACGGTCGTTCTTTTTCTCAGCAACGAACCACAACGAGGTGGGGGTGAGGAGGGGAAGCAGGGTATGGAGCAGCTCCCGCCAGAAACGGGTGCTCTCGCTCGTGACCGCCGTCAAAGGGACGCCGACGATGGGCTCCGACAACGGATGTGCAGCAGAGAGAATTTCATGGGGAATTCAACTAAATTCAAATTTTTGCATACGAAAAAGAATGTAAGAACATTTGAGACAGTAGTGTATTTACTTGTCGATGTCATTGCCAGTACCTAACTTGCTCATCTCCAGCTCTTCGATGTTGCTACTGCCGTTGTTGTTGCCCCCATTTTCTGAACCTATCTCGGCGCCATATCTGAACCTCCATTTTTTGTTTTATTGAACTGAACCAAAAATAAAAATAGAGCTTAATTTAAGTTAACTAAAATTTAGAAATTGAACTTAACTAAGATAACAAACTGAACTCTCTTTAGTTACTACTAGCTATGTGATCAAAATTTTCCTACTCGGAATATCAAAAAGTTCTTCACTCATTTACCAACTAGAGTAAGATGGCATGGACAATCTTAATAAGCATAACAAGATAGCATGGACAATGAGACCAGACTTGCAACAAGAAATTATTCATTTATTAACTCATCAAGTTTCTAGAAACTATTAGTAGGATACAAACAGTACTATCTTGTGATATATGATGGCAAAGAAAATTAGTACTAAGACAGAAAGAAGCATGCTGAAGCTCAGTTAGATACGGAGGAGTAGTATCTTAGAAGCATGAAAATGAAGCACTTTTCGGTTACTCAAATAACATGGGGAATACATCAGATAGCCGAAGTAAAAATAAGAGTTGACTTAACTAAACTAAAAATAAGAATTGAACTGAACTAAAACTGGATATTGAACTGAACAAAATTAGAAATTGAACTGAAGCAATAAACTCAACCGAGACTACTATGAACTTATATATTTCATTTGCACAGTGAATTACAAATCGCATTTGAACCATTGAGCTTTTGCACAGTGAAGTTATATTTTCTTATAGCAAGCTACACTAGAATTGAAAATGTTTTGGATCCAGACACAAAACGAGGAATATTCAACTTGTTTTTTATACCATTTTGATCACTTGAACTAATAGTGATAGAAAGTAAGAAATATGTACAAGATGAATCTTTCTAGCTGCTTATTGGGGACAATTATTAAGGTAAATGTGTTTATCACATGTAAGTGTACAATATTTTTTTTGCAATTCAGAATGTACAAACTATTTGAATAGTTGCTGAAAATAAATGACATAATAATAATGTATGGTGCGAATTTTGTCATGAATCGTGCGCCCAGGAGCGGCCGAACTGCATGATGGCGCTGCTGCACCAACGAAGAGTAGGAGAGGTGGAAGATGGAGGCTGGCCTGCAGATTTCGCCGGCGGACGCCTGCTGGAGCACCTCCTGCTCCCTTGCCGATGATGGAAGGAGGCATGGACGTCTCTGCGATGGGGGAAGGAGGGACAGGGGAGGAGGAGGAAACCCGGTGGAGCACGGATGAGCGTACGTCGCCGAGGAGGAAATCCTGACCAAGAGATCACTTTTTTCACAAAACTAAACTCTTGAACTTGCTACACGGCAGTCTTTGAACCTCCTACAGGAACAGAATATATATCATTACAACATATATATTTTGCGAACTTGGAGCTTGTACTCAATAAGAATCTCTTGTTTCTTGGGCACATATCAACAGAAAACACTCAATAGAATTGCTTGTTGTACTATATTTTATAGAACAAATTATACTGAACTTAACTAAAATTAGAAATTGTGCTGAGCTAAAATAAGAAACTTAAACTGAGTGTCTCACTAAAATAAGAACCTGACAGACTTCACTAAACCGCAGTCTGTGTGAACTCTTCCAGAATTTCAGAGATAACAGCTCTTTTCACGCACAATTAGTTCTTACCTTTTTGTAATGATAGTACTGATTTGTTTGTAATGATGGTACTGATCTTCTGAAACATATGTCGTGGACCCTTGACTTTAGACAAGTGACCTGCCATCGCAAACTTAGGATATTGGACTTATCTCCAAGATTAGACTGTAAATCAAGTGGTCTTCTACTGATTGCTGAAGCGTTTGTACATGTAAACATTTTTGCTGAATTGCTACATTTTTTCTGCTCCGCACTTACTACCTCTCAAGGGTGAACTGATATCAAAATTCTATTTTTGCCAAACTGCTAAAAAAATCTGTGTAGTTTACGTCCATGGCGGCAGTGTGCAGTAGTCGAGCATGTAGTGCGTATGCTGGCTGCCAATGCTGGTTGTAGTGCCGTTATTTGCCGAAAGCATGCTGGCCACATCGCCGGCAAGCTTCCATAGAATTGAGACTTGCAGAATTCAAACTAATAAAAAGATGTAGAATCCATCAGTGATCATGCATCACGTTGGACTGTTGTATGTACTCGACTTGGATGGATGTGCAGCGCTTGGTGAAGATGGTGGCCGTTATTCTACTTGGACTGATGTCCAGCATGTTCATTCCCATGTTGGTGGTGCTGGCCACCGAAGCCGGGATACCGTGCCCATGCACATCGAGCTACTTTGCAGTCTCTGCAGTTCACAGACATGAAAAAGGGGGGGGGGGGGGGGGGGGGGGCACTTTTTATCTTTGAATCGTAGCAAGAATTCCATGGTATAATACTGCAGTTCCATCGAATTGGAGTACTAATTAGGAAATGTCACTAATCTACAACTAGAGAAGTCCCCCAAAACCCCAGCTTCGCTGCTAATCCTAGAAACCGTAGCAATAATCCCGTGCTACTTGAGAAATCGTGACTGGTCTGCAGCTAGAAAACCCCAGCAGCAGCAAGCACCCCGGAGCCGCCACAAATCGGCCAACGAAATCGGAAGGCAGCGGCCGGCGCGCGCATGTACGGTGGTTAAATCGACCCTAAGAGGCCGGCCCGGGCAGATCTAGAGCAGACGGAGACGGAACGTCGGAGGGGGCAGAGAGAGAGAGGCGCGGCTTACTCTTGATTTTGCAGACGCTACCGTCGTGGGCGGCGCAGATGAGCCTGGCCTCAAGCGGCCACCGGTCACGCTCTGCACAAGAACAAGAAAACTGATCGAACGGTGAGATGTACGGCCGGCGTAGATAGAGCAATGAATTCGGTCATGGGTCACCTTTGCCGAGGAGGACAGCATGCGGTGGTGGCGTCGAACGACCTGCAGTGATGGCGTCGAACGACCATGGCGGTAGTGGGGGAGGAGGGCCTCGCCGGTGAGCAGGCCGGTGGCGTGGTGTCGCAGGGGCGGGCGTCCCTTAGGAGGTGTGGGGCGGTGCGTGGCCGGGAGGTGGGGACGGCGCCGAGAGGTGGAAGCAGGGGCGGCGCCGAGAGGTGGAAGCAGGGGCGGCGCCGGGAAGAAGGTGGGGACGGGGCGGCATCGGGAAGAAGGTGGGGGGTGGGGGGGGGCGGCGCCGAGAAGAAGGTGGGGACGGGGCGACGTCGGGAAGAAGGTGGGGGGGTGGGGCGGCGCCGGGAAGAAGGTGGGGGCGAGGCGGCGCCGGGATCCAGCCGGGGAGAAGGTGGGAGCGGGGTGTCGCCGGGATCGAGACGGGGAAGAAGGTGGACTTGGGGATGCGGGAGTGGGTGGGCTGGGTTTTCTTTTTTTTCCCTTCGGGCACCACCGGTTCTGATACTACAGATCGGCCCCTATATATGAGGGTAACAAAATAATATTATGTTACGAGTAACAGAATAGCTCAGTCCTATATATATATATCTGTGTGTGTATGGCTTCTGCACAGCATCTCCATTATCATTATCAGTACATCCTACGCAGGTGAGTTAGGATGCACTTGATCCCAGAAAGGTATCTATCCTTCAAACTAGAGGAGTGCTTCAAACTAACAACAATACATAATATCCAACAAAAGAGGGGCGTGCTACAGCAGCAGGATACATGGCTCAGTCTAGATATCAGTACGAATCAAGTTGTGCATATTTGTTGTTGGCATGAACCACATAGCCGCATGTCGAGTTTGCAAAAGTCATCCATCGCATGGAAGCTTGATGCCTTTCACACACAGAAGATTACCTGGCAACAAGCTATGTCGATGAATCTCTGGATATGGTGATTCATGAAACCCATGGTATGTTGTGTAAATACAGTTCCCCCTAGCGAATGGAAGTTGCGTAGCACGGTAATCATCGCTGCTGATATGATCGATGATTGGTTGGATGATCGGATAATTAAGCCCGAGGAATATGGAGTGGTTGCCGAGGCTGTAAACCCGTCTCCAGTTGAATACGCCTGACCCAACGGAGCTGGGATTTTTCTCGAACACGAAGCAGCTATATCCATCAATGTCACGAATGCACCAGGCATTGTATTGCATGTGGTTTGATGTAATTGTTTGGTCAATTTGGTACGTGCGAATGAGCATCAAAAATCACTGTCAGCTGAACGAGCGATAAACCACCACCCATCGGCTGGTATGATTCCAGGTCCTGGAACCATGAAGGCCATCGCATTTGCGCCTGCTGCAACAATTCAAATTGGAGACCAAAAGGACAAAAATGAACGATCATGTTCAGGAGTATGTGTGGAATTAAGATTATTCTAACAATGACACATATCATAGACAGAGAATTGCAATGTCGTGGTCGGTGGTCATAATCATACCCCAAGTTAAAAAACTAAGCCAATGGATTTCATATTCTAGCAATATGTCATGGTCCAAACATCATGTAACAATGAGCGGAAAACATCTATGACAGGGCCTACTCATATTCTACCATACTGTTCTCATATCAACTCTAAGCAATAATATGTGTTGTTATAAAAATATTGGAAATGAGAGTAACATATGGCAATCATGAGGTTATGCTCATAATATCTATTCTAACAATCAATAGATGCCAATTGTTCTCATATCAACTCTAACAATAACATGTGTGGTCATAAAAATCTAGGAAATGAGAGGAACATATAGCAATGATGTGGTTATAGACATACTATCTATTCTAAATTTGTAACAATGAACATGCAGTCGTATTCATAAGGTAAAGATGAGATGAGATGGAACAATTACACGATGATAGATTCCACTAGTATAGGAAGCCAATCTGTGCGTCGACCGCGTAAACGATGCCATCATGCACTATAGCATCAGACAGAAATGTTGCCTCAACAGGATTGACGATGAGCCATAACCATGTATGGCGACCGGATTCCAGATAGACTAATCCCATGTTGAACAAGGCAATAATCTTGTAATCCATGTAGTCTTATGATGGTGTGGGCACTTTGCAGATTACAACTTTCAGCAAACAGAGGTCGAGCCAAAAGCTCGACGCGTCTCGTGCGTAGTAGGCATGAGTGTCCGGCAGGCCGCGAGGCTCGATGGCGACAGTATCCAACAATGGAAGGGTGATCTCTCGCTGGGTGTAGATATCCACGAGACGCCACGGACTACCAGATTGGTGCATGAGGATGATCCAGTTGGCCTTCATGCCTGCCCAGTAGTGGTCGTGCATGAAAGACAGGTGGACGGGTAGTGGTAGCATGTTGAGGGGCACCACGACAACCTTCATATGATCGTCAAGTCAGTGTCTAGTCCACCTGCGAGGATCGGGCATCAGCAAGCAGGGTGTCTTGAAAAGAGTCGGCCGGTTGCAGACGAGTAGACGGTACAAAGACACTGCTAGACGGATGGTGCTGAGCAGGTCCACACGATTACAGATCTGCTCCAAGAGAACATCGGGGAGGGAATTCCAATCACGGCTCTGCGTGTCAGTCGGTTCTGCCATAGGTTTTTTAGGGCGCTGAGTGATTGGGGTTTTCGATGCCTGTGAGCCAGCGGGGAAGTGGATTCGGGCAGGCGAGCAAAGAAGCTGGCGTGTGTGGCCGAGCAGTGAGCGGGGGGATATGGTACGTGCGAGCTACCAAGGAAGATGGCGCAGGCGGGCGAGAAGTGAGCGGGTGGAAATGGTGTGCGGCCGACGATGGGGAAGAAAGGAGGAAGAAGAAGAGAGGAGGAAGAACAGTGAAAGACGGGGAAGAAAGCACATTAAATCTCAATTCTACTAGTACTACTACGAGGATATACCATCCTTCAGAGTGTCAATAGTTATGCCAATGACATATGGGTCTACTTCAAGAGGGCCCATATGTCAGTTAATGGAGGAGAGAGCTGCGTGGGCGTATTTGCGGAAGCGTGCTCCACTGGCAAACATGATGGTAGTACTCCTGGGTAAGGCTGATTTAGTAACACCAACACGCTGGTTCAGCTTATTAATTAAGTGTCCCATCTGCTATAGCGTGTATTGTCACTTCACTGTGAAGACTAGTTGAATAGTTCTCTCTGACCGAGATGGGGAATAATGGATTGCGAAGACTTCCTATCTACAGTATCCCTATGCCTGTACGCTCATCCTGTCCAACAAGATGAAACATTGGCCAAGGCACCCGACGCCAATAATGTAGGAGTACTAGTACTAACTCCTTTTCGGTTTATAGGGATCAATTCAAAAATCTCATCAACCAAGATAGATGATGAGGGGTGGAATATTTTTTGTAGTTTGCAAAAACACTCAATTAATGTACTCGTTTTTCTCAAAAAATTATGTTTACCAATGCATTAATTTTGTGTCAAACTTTGACCATCTACTCCCTCCATGCAGGTGAATAAGTCATCTTTGGTTGTGCACCGTGACCAAGGAGGGAAAAACAAGAGAAATTAATGTTTATTTGCTACTCCCTCCGTTCCTAAATATAGTCTTTTTAGACATTCAAATGGAATACAACATACAGATGTATGTAGACATATTTTAGAGTGTAGATTCACTCATTTTGCTCCGTACGTAGTCACTTGTTGAAATCTCTAGAAAAACAAATACTTCGTATTTGGGAACAGAGGGAGGCTTTTACTTCATATTTGGGAACAGAGGTAGTATCACCATATGGAGGGAATGGAGGAAGCTTGAAATATGAACATGTCAATGGGAGGGAGTAAAAGCCTCATGCATGCATGCGTGAATGCAACATGCAACACTCACACGTACACATGGATGCACGCAACACTCACGCACCTATGCGGCACACAGCACACGACGCAACACACATGCTCACGCTCAAGTTCTCAACATACCCCCTACGTCCGTGAAAGACTGTACATTTAGAGATTTACACATTGACCAGGGCATAATTAACGCCCAAAAGTAACAGACTTATGTGTGCATGCAACCATTGAGAGAAGATTAAATGAAAGTTGTTGCATGCTGTAATTAAGGATAGATATGTAGCCTATAGCTAGAGCACAAGTTGGTGCATTAGTCAATCAATATCAATTTAGATTAAAGGCTAAAATGCATTGGAAGTGCAGATGTACACTCTTTGTTTTTTAGCCGATGTACACTCTTTGTTAGAAGACCGAGGGAATACATGTGCATGCACTCACATACACACGCAGGGTGGTTCACACGCAAGGGTTGGACTCCTGTCGCGCCTGCGTAAAGTTTTGTTTAACTGATTTCTTTGCTTTGCCAACTGACAGGTGGGACCCAAAAACCAGCTGACAATTTAACCAGTCAACAAAGTGTCACGTCGAGGATGTGGCTGGTTAGTAGGGTGCAATATGGTGCTCTACGATGAGCTAGTGATCGTATAATCACTACAAAACTATATATAGTGACAGTAAAGAGCGTATTGTTACATACATTGACCGGCAGTGTATTTTCCTTGTTCAAATTAGGCCATATTAACCGGAAAGGATGCAGTATGGACTAGTACTAGTACTGTTTTCATGTGTCCCGTCAACTCGCTGAACGAGGAGAAGCTTGCTTACTACGCCTCTCCCTCGCCCACGCGCGCGGTGGCTTGCAGGAAGAGGAGAGGGTTTTGACTACAGCGCCCTCCCCCTCTCCCTATCGCTCGCCCTCGCCCTCGCGGTGGACGTGCAGCAGTTCAATCGGTGTCACATTGCCAGAAGCATATTGTACTGTAGTATCATCATTGTTGGACCTTCTGAAGAGGCGAAGAGCCAAGTGCAAGGTTCACACGAGTACTAACTGTTGAACCTCCCGAAGAGGCAAAGAGCCAAGCGCAAGGTTTTATAGGAGTTTTCGTCCTAGTAGGAGTATGCTACAACTATAGCGAACGATGCTACTGTATGATGTCTCCACGTCACCTATATCCAAAGCCGTGCCACCTTTTTTGCTCAAAGAGTGTCTTGGAGGCTGTGCAACAACCACATATGTTGCACGTACACATAACACATTTACTAGTAATAAATTCTAACGGACAAATGCCAGTATGCCACAAAAGTTCATCTCCAATTCATGTGATAAATTTGTGCACGACTGGTCTACATATATTCACAGCGCTATCATTCACAATTTACCATACCCTACTTACACGTTATAGATGGGCTACTTGTCCTCCTCCAGGTTCCAGTCCCATAGCGGTGGGCAACGGGAATCATTATCACGGCTTTCTAGTCCGGTTCCACAAGATGGAGACTCATCCAAGCTGAAGAGGCATAAATCAGGGATAGCGTGTCCCAACATGTCGTTCATTCGGTAGTGTGCACTGAAGACACAACGATGCTTCATGAACAGCAGACCTTCGCTGTCGTGCACGGAAGGTGGCATCCGCTTCACAATGGGGTAGTTGTCCGCAATGAAAAGCGAGTACTCTCCAAGAGTGTTCCTCGGCACCCACATAGCATCATGGGGGTCGAACTCGACGCCGTTCATCTGGTACACTCGGCATCTCAGATCTAGAGACATGGTGACGTACACAGTCAAGGTCCATGCATAATAATGTTGTGCTCAAATATGGCGGTCAGTAATACTATGCAGCAAATAGTACTACTCCGGTATAGAGGAAGTAAAATAACCGGCTTATTATATATAGCCACTCTTGGCTACATGGATGAGATAGTAAGACATGGAAAAACAAAAATGGTGGCAGCTAGTGGGTTCAAGTCTTCAAGGGCCTAGCTTAGCTATACACGTCCTCCAAGGTAAAAAGTACTCCTACTAGTACTAGTAAGTAGTACAACAACGAAAGAGAAGGTGAGAGGGCTAAAAATATAATACTAAATGGAATACCTGGGTAGATGGTGACGATCCGATCATGGTAGATTGTGTGACCATGTTGCACATCAGTGGTACCATGGGTAATGACTGCTAAGATAGTTGACCCCAATATGCCAAAGTCAGCTACAAGGTTCTAGGTTAGACCGAATCACGGATGCAAACGCACATCCAGGATCAACCATCTTATTTTGATCGGGGGATGACTGGTCCCTGCAAAATAATGGAGTACCGTTAGGGATGCAAATGATGGTTTGTGCATTCCATTTGTAATCTCCCGTACCGTAGGATGGCAACCAGATGAAGCAAGTCCCCTGGCTTGTCACCGCGAAGATGCGGCCTAGATGGCACACGACGTCTTCGAATGTGTAGGGGTACAAATCTGTTGCGGCCAACATGTGCCAGCCTCTGCCGTTACTGCCTCTTGCATTGATGGCAATCCTTATGTCGAACACCGTGATGAGATAGTAATCGGCGTAGCCACGTTGCTTTGTCGGCGGGTCCGCAATTTCTATCTTCTTTAATCTCATGTAGGCATCATCATACGTATTCAAGCCCAGCCAGTTCGAAGGCCGATCCCAATGGTGGAGAAGGGGTCTACGAGAACAACCGCAGTCCTGTGGATGTTGTGCAAAATGATGGTGGTATCCGGCCGGAGGTATGCAAGCCAATCTTCGTTGGCACTGACCCAGACCTATATATAAGACGGTGGGCAGCGGAGAAATTACGGGATGAAAATGTAATAACTAAGTGCTACATGATCAAACTCCATGACTGAACTGCTCATTGGACAAAATTCGACTACCTCTCAATGTCGGCAACTCTAGCGAAGTCAACATGCAACCATGGCCAGGGAGCGGTGGACTGTTCAAAGGATTGTCCCATAGAAGAACCTTCTCCTCGAGGACGCATGGAAGACCAACAAGCATGGCCTTTTCCTAAGCCTGTTTAAGCACTGTTTTGAAAAACTTGGTGCATGAAGCATCGAGTCTTGCGCCGGTGAGGATGTTGGAGTGGCATGCGATTTCTCCCAGAGGATTGTCGTCCAAGGTCTCCCTGCCCCGACGAGGAGGAGAACCGCCTGGTGAATCCATGGGAGCAGCGACGAACTGCCTTCTCTTCAGGGGGAGGGGAACTGGCGAGGAGGAGATAAGAGCGTAGTAACCACAGGGCCTCGTCCCGTCCAACTGTAGCTCCTCGATCGTTCCTTAGTGAAGGGGTGAGGCTATTATTTACTACGTACTTGTACTATAGCAGTACTAGTACTACTTTCTCAACTAGTAGCGCGATGTACTATACTTCTAGTATAGTGCACTAGTTTTGAACTCTTGAATCTCAGGGCCAAGGAGTTACAGTTGGAGGTGGAGGGTAGTACTGTTCTCTAGAACCATCGTTGTACTATCAATGCTGGGAAAGTACACATGTGTAGTGGGTACTCTCGGTGCTCTATTCAAGCGCATAGCTAGCCTACTCAGCCACTCCTCAGACGCACACACTAGCAACCTGTTTATCAGCGACGATTACTGCGGGGGCAGAACATTTGAGTTATTTGATACAGCAAGACTAGGTTTTTCGCTTCCATTTGTGGAGGTGTAATGGTTATCGTCGAACTTTGTTAGTAGTTCCTTCTTTATGAATGAGATGAGGCAAAGCTTTTGCCTCCGTTTCAAAACAAAAAACACGTCAAGAGGAATTTCTTTTATAGAGCCGATAATGGAGTGAACTCCATGCGTGCAACGCCATAAGCTACAGAGTGGTAGAGTATTATCAATTTACGTACAGAGCCATATTGCATAGTTCCCAATGCCACGCTGGGCTTTTCCGGCTCCTCGGGCTTAATTGGGAGGTGCTAGTTTAAATATGCTAGTACTAGCTGATGAGGAAGCTGCAAGCGAGGTGCGGCTAGGGTGAGCATGCAAGCCACGATATGATGGGAAGAAAACCCGTTCACATGGTTTGGCTATCCAGTGCACCCAGATTGTAGTGCGACACGTCTGTTCGACTTCAAAACTCAAACTACCTCGTTTTGTGGAGTACTATTTAAAAAAGGCCATTGTGTGTTCGGCCTGGATCGAACCCCCCAAACGAGGTATACACCCCCACAACCACTAGTAGTACTCGTTGGAGTACAACGCAACCTACAATCGCCTTTTGTCTCTAGTAGTACATTGTTCCTTACAAGAAACCACTAATAATGCCAATAAACCACTAATAATGACAAGAAACCACTAATAATGCCAAGAAACTACTACCACTTGCATATGTGGCAGAATTAAGATAAGACTACCTTATTAACCATTGTACATGCCCTTACCAACCAGCCCTACCAAGAAACGACTACTCTACAAAGTGCCATTATAGGAACGTTTCAACCCATGTCGTCCCTTAGGTCAACGCCTTCTATTCGACCGGCAAGTTAGGCATTATGACTTGTGGGACCTACATGTCAGTCTCCACAAAAATCCCCGAATGACCTCCTACCTCCGTCCCATCCACCTAGTCATCCTCGGCCATGGGACGCAGCTACCGCCGCCGGCAGAAGGCGAGGTCAAAACCGCCGGCGATGCGGAGCCCATCTTGCAGCATCCCGGATGCCAGCTCCATCCGGCGCTCGTGGCCGCTAGCTAGCCAAGATAGCTCCGTCCAGCTACTTGTCTGAAGGTCTGCTAGCTAGATTGGCACAGCGGCGCGGCGGCTTGCTTGTGCGCGTCACGCTAAGGCCGGCCATCTAGCTCGAGCGATGGCCAGCATGGCGGCTTGCTCGCACGTGAGTCACGCTCGGGCCAGCCTGCCAACCCATGCGGAGGCCACCGCGGTGTCCGGCCCGTCCGGCGGAGCGGCGGCCAACTCGCTCATCACCGGTGCCACTGACGAACATGCATCAGTACTGTTTGAAGTAATGTTCAAGAAAGATAATGATTTAAGGAGGAATATAATAGGATAGAAGGTCAGATGTGGGTCCCTCGTGTCAACGGTCAAACAAAATGTGTTAGTTTAAGCGGCCTCGTCAGCACGTACGTGTGGGCTAACCCTGTCATAAACGGGTTTAAACGAGCCTAATCAGCACTAGGTAGTAGTTTTTGGCACGGATTAAGAAATTTCGGGTATGTTTTTGCTATTTTTTGTACAATAATTTCTTCCTAGGGCTGGTTGAAAGTGGTATTTTTTGTTAAATACTCTACATATTGTAAGTAGGAGTGAAAGTTAAGCTTTGGAAGACAATAAGCAAGGCTAGTTATATAGTGCCTATGTGTACATGATTGAAAGTAAATATCAACCATGAGTGACTAATATCTTGATGGAAAACTCGAAACTATGGAAATACTAGCATTTTTTGCATGGTTGGTAATACTAGCAATGTTCACGTGTGTTGCAACGAACCATAATTAGAATAATACTTATTCATAAAATTGATACAAAACACTATAATTTTGATATACATATATTACTAGAGATATATTATGTTTCAATCAGAAAATTTTCCTTGGGCTGTTTTGGTGAGGTGAGGGAGGGGTGTGGTTGATTTCAAGATACTAATTATGGGTTTTTCTGCAAATTGGTAGAGAAGTGGGATGTTGTTGAGATAAGGCATAAACTTACCTCACAGTCGTTAGATGTAGATCTAATGGTCAAAAATGACGAATTGCAGACACACCATCATCACCAACTTAGTCTTCTATAGGAGTACTAGCAAGATGTCCGTGCATTGCACGGAACATCAAGATGCATTTTTTATAAAACACTTGTTGTGATTGACCATGCGGGAGTAATCCCATGTGTAAAAACTAATGATATCTCGAGAAAGAGGAGATAAGGTGAAGAGGAGTGGGGCGTTGTCGTCGGTTTGCCATGGCAGATGTCCTTGTGAAAGGACTTAGTCGTGGATCCATCGCTACGGGTTAGTTTTAAGGGTTAAACCAGACAAAGGGACACGGGGAATTTTATACTAGTTCGGCCCCTTCGAGGAAGGTAAAAGCCTACATCTAGTTGTGATTGGTATTGCTAGGGTTTCGAAGGCCAGGGAGCGAATCCGCTTTGTCTGGCTCTCGAGTTGTTGTCTGTTGTCCTGAACCGCTGCCGAGTTGTCCCCTTATATACATGGGCGGCGCCCGTCGGTTTACAGAGTCCCGAGACCGGCTCATAAACGTGTCCGGTTCGGTCTCCACTCTTTCTATCTTACAATACAAGTTTCATACAAATGTCGGTTCACGGCTACGGGCCTCAAACCGGTTCTGGGCCCTGGACCTTTCCTCTTTTGTCTACATGGGCTTCAAGCATAATCAACTAAGGATGAAGTTAACCCGGCCTTTCCTGGCTGGTTTACGCCCAGTAGTAATATCCCCAACATTAGGCCCCAGATTGATTTGAACAGGTTCATGTCAATCCTTAGTAAAAACTTCGTCTTCAACATCTTCTCATAATTTAGTAAACCGCCGTGACATCATCTTCTCGGATCGTGGTAAATCGTCGTGACACCACCTGTTTAAAAACTGTGTATGACACATCTTCATTAATGGGTCTCTGACAATCGAGGCGACAGCTCTGCCTTACTTCCAAATTTCCGGCCCCTCGATTTTCGCGCCTGACACTTATCCCTTGCCTTTATAAATAGGACCGAGGGGTCATTTTCACCTTTTACCCCTCGTGCCTCTTCGCGTCGTCTTCCTCGCGCTGCTCAGCCTCTGGAGCTCCGCCGCCACCGTCGACCGTCGCCTCTGCTCTGACCCTGGCCGCTGCATCATCCTGAACGCACCAGAATACTGCGGCGCCTTTCCGCTTCCTCACTAGCTCAGGTAAGTTCTCTGCTTTTTTTTCGCCACAGATCTGTTCTAGGGTTTCGACATTCTTCGCAGTTCTTCCGAAGTTCATCAGTGCTTCAGTGCTGTTCTTCCCTGTTCTTCCTTTAGTATGTAGATGGACACTTCGTGCTTGACATATGCCTTGTCGTAGCTAACCTACCATTGTCCTCACAAATCCTTATGCACAAAGAACTGATCTAGTCCTTCATAAATTGCTTCAGTTCTGCACCCCTTCTAGATCCAATTATTTTTGCTTTTCTGTCTTATCTTAGATCCGAAAATTTTATATGTCACTGTGAGATCTATTTCTATGTTCCTGTGATATCCGTTTCTCCTCGCACCAATATAGGCGGTTTGACCTTGTATAAGCAGTCTATGCCATTAGCCCTCTGATAAACCGGAGGAGCATTTTACCTTCATAATTATGCTCCGGTTTAACAGTGTCTGAGTAATCCTGTGCTAGTATTACCTTTTTCTCTGATTGCATTAGTCTCCGGTTTATACCATTTCACATATCAGTATGTTTCTTACTCCCTTGTCTCTTGCATATAATCATGCGTAATTTATAAACTGGCCTTTCATTTTCAGCTTGTTTGCTTCGCAATGGCCAAACAATTCACTGCCTGCAACTGGGCTCGTTCCCAGGTTACTGAGACTCAGTTGAATGAGATGGTTAGCATCGGCTCCCTGCCTAAGAAAACTGAGATCAAATGGCGAGTTCCAGGAACAGAAAATCCTCCAACCCCAAGGCAGGGCGAGGTGGTGGTCTTTGTTGATCATATAGGCCGTGGCTTCAAACCGCCAGGGTCAAAGTTTTATCGAGATGTGCTTGCCAGCTTCCAACTTCATCGACAAGATATTGGTCCCAACTTGGTTTCCAACTTATGCAACTTCCAGGTCTTCTGTGAAGTATATTTACAAGAAGAACCAACTTCAGAACTGTTCCGGGATTTCTTTCACTTAAGCCGGCGCACAGAGTTTGTAAATGGCCCGAACACAGAACTTGGTGGTGTCTCGATTCAAAAGCGGAAATAAGTTGAATTTCCTCATGCCAAACATCATAGCCACCCAAAGGAATGGAACCAAACATGGTTTTATTGCAGAGACACTTCCCCTGAAGACGAAAATCCCCTGCCCGGCTTTCGTGTCCACAGACTATCCAATACTCACCCCATGCCTCAACGCCTGAGCTCTTCAGAAAGGGCGAAATACGCTCCTTAACTCGCCAAACTCCGGGCCTTTATGGCAAACGGTTTAACAGGCGTGGACTTTGTGCGCTGTTGGATATCCTAGAGTATCTTGCCGCTAAGCCGGCGTCCCGGTTTAATGTGTGAATATACCGATGAGGTTGACGAACCTCAACGCCATTGCAACATCCAATTATCTGAGGAAGAAGTCACTGAAGGTGTAAAGAAGATTCTGAATGAGTCAGAACTGATCTATAGTCAAACTGGTCTGAGTCCCTTCTATGCCAAGAACAAACCGCCTGCTGTAAGCATTATACTTCCTCTTCATCTCTAATATCTTTAACTTATGCAACCTGTAACCCTTCTTCTTTATATGTAGGGTGATGACCCCTTCTGGAAAAGGAAAACCGTAGAGAAAGCGGCAAAACCGACTGGAGATAAAGTGGTCAAGCCATCCCGCACAAAGACCAAAGCCGTAAAACGGACGTCAAAACGGAAAATGGCTGACCGGTTTAATATGGAGCTTGATGATGATACTGATGATCCAGAAGTTGAGGTAGAACTTGACTCACTTGGCTCTCTTTTCATGCATCTCATTAACAATGATCTTCCTCAGGAGGACGCAGAAGCTAGTCAAGCTGATGACGTAGAGGTAATTACCCCTTCCTCCGGTTCAGACTCTATGCCAACACAAAAAACTCGCCAAGTAGTCCGGAAAGTAAGCTTTTCTCATCCTCTTGCTCACTTGGATCCAACATTTATTTTGAAGACTCGACAGCATGAAGCTCGCCAGACAACCCGGCACAATGGCCAACAGGTCACTTCAGCCGGTTTACCTGACACTTCGGTTCGGAAGCGCCGGTCTGAGGTCTCTCCTACTTCTGACCATTCTTACCGCAAGGCAGGTTATTTCAGACAGCCTCTTATCCGTCTGATTCAAATTATCAGGTGACACCTCCTTCATCTTTTGGTGAATCGACAACAACTCAACTCCCCCCTTTGAAAACTGTGGCCGGGTGAGTTGTAAGAACCTTTTCCTTTCAATGCGCCATAAATCCTTTGAATAGGATGTTAATCCTTTTTTATTCTGTTTGCAGGGCCAAAGCCAGACCCAGCAAGAAAGCTCGGGTCACCAATCCGCCAGAAGACCCTGTCGCCGAAGAAGAAGAACCAAGAGGTGAACCGGAACAGACTGGTGAACCGGAAGACCCCCATCCTGAAGCTACTTTTGATGATCCACCCCTTGAAGGCCAACATACCGATGAACCAACAGATGTTGAGCCTGCCGCACCCGATACTGAACCGGCAGAGCAAATCCGGGCTAGTCCGGTGAAAGACACTGAAATTCCAGCATCATCCACCAAAAATCCTGAAGGCCAAGGTGACGATGTTATTATTACTGGAATAGGCCACAGCTCTCCTGGCCATCCCGTCATTTTAGTTCAGCATAGTGCCAAAGAAGAGCAAGCTGCCTGGGATAAAGGTAAATGGAGCAGCGACTTATCAAACTATGCTCATCTTAACGCTGATGAGCTTCATTCTGGCTTCTTGAACCGTCTGCACTCAAACCAGGATTATGAAGCCGGCTTGGTGAACTTGATGAAAGAGCGATATGAGGTAAATTCCTCTCCCTTTGTATATTGATTTATAGCTGAAACACTATCTCAAGTAGCCCCCAAGGGCCGTTTTATGATTGTTAATCACAAACCGGGTCTTTGTAACACTTTAAGCATCTCATCATTGATCCTTGCAATGGCAGGTTGCTAATAATAGATAAGAATCATCTTGAAAAAATGAGATAACTTTCTGCAGCATAGCCCCAAAGGCCGGTTTAACTTGGCAAGTTAACCCGGTTTTTAATCCACACATCCGTTTTAGAACAGACGCACATTAGCCCCCAAGTGTCAAGGATAATGCTTTCATTGTTCTGGAGACTTGTATAAAGTGTAGTACTTGAGAGCAAATAGGCATTAGCCCCCAAGTATGAAGTGCATAACTTTCTTATACGCTTTGTAGTTTAGCACAGATATATGTTGTTTGTTTAACATACCTTCAACGTTGCAGGCTGAACTGAGAAACAAAGATGCCCGAAATTCTGACTTGCAAGAAAATGTGAAGTCACAACAAGCCGAGGCTGCAAAAGCCAAAGAGGAGCTGACCCAGGCCCTGGCCGGAATGGAAAAGCTGAAAGAAACCTTCAACCAAGAACGTGCTAAATGGGAAACCGAGAAATCCGGTTTAACCAAAAGAGCTATAGACGCTGAGGCAGCCCTGAAGCCAGTGGTTGAAGAACTAGCCGATTTGAAACGCCAAATCAATGCTATGACATCTGCTATCTTTGGTAAGTGCCTGCTTATGTATGTTGCGCCAGTCGATGAATCTTATAACTGACCAAAATGTTGATAAAATCTCTGGCAGGCACTCGGATCGCTCATCTTGGTACAGATATGCGGATGAAGCTCAAAGCGGCATATACATTGGTTGAACAGCTATACACTGGGTCTCAACGGGTTATTAGCACGACAGCTTATAACAAACCGGCGCCAACTTTGATTAAGGAAACCCTTGAGAAGCTGGGCATGTTACCAGCCCGTATTGCCGAGTTGAAGAGAGCAGCTGCCCGAGCAGGAGCTTTAACCGCCCTTATTTGAGCCAAAGCCTGGATTCGAGACCTTGAAGCGGAGGATATCATCAAATGATACCTAGGTGTCAAAGAAGACGGTTCAAACTTCGACAATGATGATCTTCGGCGGCTGACCAAACAGATGCGGCCAGCAGCCAGCAAGTTGGCTGAGGATACCGATTTGTCCCATTTTCAACCGTTTTATGATGCAGAAGGGAAAAGACAGCCGACCGACATCCATGAAGTCGAAGAACTTGTGCCTCCGATTCGTAAGCACACTTACGCTCCTGATATTAACCCTTCCAATCTTATCCATGAGGAAGCAGTATTTCAAGCCTTATCTGGAATCGATTGGTCAACGACTGATTTCCAGCATCTGGGGAGGGATGAAGAAGTGCCTACACCAACTGACCCTCAACCGTCAAACCGTCGCAATGAAGAGTCCTGATCCGGTCACCTGTTTATATGGCTACTATGAAAAACAATGATACTGTTTGAGCCGCTTTGAAGCTTCATGTAATAGGATAGCTGAAACTCCGTTTATCTGCCATGCCATCGAGCATGTTTCGTAATACTTTGTGACAATCCGTGCCGCCTTTTGGGATATATTTATGCATAACCCATGATGAATCGCATTCCTGGGTACAACAACTTAAAAGTATCTAGCAGTTTACCGCTAAACGTGTCATGATGTCCAAGAAGTATATAGTACCTAGATGAATAATCAAGTGTTTGTACAAAAAGTAATGGACAAAACATACCTCATTGGTTGACCAAACGTGTATATGGCAAAGGTGTTAATACCAATCCGGAACGTTGATAACTCCGTCTTCATAATACCAGTCTATATATTAAACTGGACCGGGATAACCAGCAGATTTTCTTTATAACACTGGCGATTTAGTCAAACCGGACCGGGTCAATGAACATCGGTTTATAATTGATCATGTGTCCACAACTTGTAGTTGAGAAGCAAGCCGGGTCAAGGACGCCGGTTTATGAAAAAATACTTATGATTTTCAACAAACAAAAGTCAAACAGGAAAATGTGCAAGGCTTTTTACGAGCTGCCAGGCTCCAAATCGAGGCTTTTCATGGGCTGCCAGGCCTCTGAGTTAAACCATTTAACAAAGCCGTTTAAGATGGGCCTCCAATTAACCAATCATCGTTTTAACTGTGACAAGTTCAGGGTCTGTAAAAGATTGACTTGTCAAACGTTCGATGGGTCATACCAGGATTACCTGGATAGGAGTGGCTTACTTGATGAAGGCAGGTTAACCCGGGTTTTTAGGTGAATACACCAGGCTTCCAAGCCGTGGTTTGATAGCAAATTATGAGGGTCCTTTCAAACTCTTTGTTGCTTTGCAAAAACAGCCCCCAAGTAACTTTGTGAGCAATGCTCAGTGTGTGCTCATGTTTGAGTCTGTACTGTGTACAACACTCTCTTTGGCTCCACAAAATTTCCCCTTTGTGGCTTAAATGCCTATCAAGAGGTTTAGCTATGGTGTGAGGACAACCAAGCCCCCTAGTGATATCCCTTCGTGGTTTAAAAACCGATCAAGAGGTGTAGCTGTAGTTCAAATATGACCAAGCCCCCTAGTGATTTTCTTTGTATCTATGCAGCTGATAAAGTCGGATTAACAAAAACTCCGTTTTGTTAGTTAACTTGTAAAAGCACACATAGGATATAAAAAGAACAGATATCCCGCTTAAAACGGAGGCTCCGGTTATTATATGATATATACACTGTCATAAATATGTACAGATGAAGAGCCTATGGCTTCAAGTATAGTAAGGCCGAAGGAGAGCTATGTTCCATGGCCGCTTAGTCTCCTCCTCCGATTGACATGAGTCTTTATGCTCTCAAACATCAATGAGGTAGTAAGATCCATTGTGCAGATTTTTGCTGACCACAAAGGGTCCTTCCCAAGGTGGGGATAACTTGTGCATATCAGTCTGATCCTGGATGAGCCGGAGCACCAAATCACCTTCTTGAAAGGTTCTGGTTTAACCCAGCGGCTGTGATAACATCGGAGATCTTGTTGATAAAGCGCCGATTGTGCTGCTGCAAGATCACGCTCTTCATCCAATAGGTCCAGTGAATCCTGACGTGCTTTCTCATTATCAGCTTCAACATAAGCTGCCACACGGGGCGAATCATGACGGATGTCACTAGGAAGAACCGCCTCCGCTCCATAAACCATGAAAAAAGGTGTGTAACCCGTAGACCTATTGGGTGTGGTATTGATGCTCCATAACACGGAAGGTAGCTCCTCGACCCAACAACCCGGCATCCGCTTTAAGGGAACCATAAGCCTTGGTTTGATACCCCGTAGAATTTCTTGATTTGCCCTTTCTGCTTGACCATTAGATTGGGGATGAGCCACCGACGCTAGATCAAGCCGGATGTGTTCACGTTGACATAATTCTTCCATCTCCCCTTTTGACAGATTAGTACCGTTATCTGTTATAATGCTGTGTGGAAAACCAAACCGGAATATCACCTTCTTGATGAATTGAACCGCTGTGGCTGCATCACACTTGTTGACTGGCTCTGCCTCCACCCATTTAGTGAATTTATCAACTGCTACTAACAGGTGGGTCTTTTTGTCCTTAGAACGCTTGAAGGGTCCAACCATATCAAGCCCCCAAGTTGCAAAAGGCCACGTAATTGGAATCATCCGCAACTCTTGAGCCGGAACATGCGCACGACGGGCAAATTTTTGACATCCATCACATCTCTTGACTAAATCCTCCGCATCAGCATGTGCCGTCAACCAGTAAAAACCGTGGCAAAAAGCTTTGCCAACCAACAACTTTGAACCGGCGTGGTGACCGCAATCTCCTTCATGGATTTCTCGCAAAATCTCACAGCCTTCTTGAGGAGAAACACAGCGCTGAATTGCTCCTGAGACACTATAACGATGTAACTCCCCGTTGAGTATGGTCATGGACTTGGAACACTGGATTATCTATCGAGCCAACGTTTCATCGTCTGGTAACTCGCCCCGGTTCATGTAATCCAGATATGGGATCGTCCAATCCGGTATGGCATGCAGAGCTGCCACCAACTGAGCCTCCGGATCAGGAATAGCCAAATCTTCTTCGGTTGGTACTTTGACTAACGGATTGTGCAACACATCAAGAAAGACATTGGGCGGGACCAGTTTATGTTGGGAACCAAGACGACTTAAAGCGTCCGCCGCTTCATTCTTCCGCCGGTCTATATGGTCCACCTGATAACCTTTAAAGTGACCAGCCACTGCGTCCACCTCTCGCCGATATGCAGCCATGAGTGGGTCCTTAGAATCCCAAGTGCCAGACACCTGCTGAGCCACTAGATCTGAATCGCTGAAGCACTTAACCCAGCTCAAATTCATCTCCTTAGCCATCCGAAGACCGTGGAGCAAAGCCTCATATTCAGCTGCATTGTTAGTACAAGGGAACATTAAACGGAGGACATAACAAAACTTGTCACCTCGTGGGGAAGTTAGTATGACTCCAGCCCCCGAGCCCTCCAACTGTCTGGATCCATCAAAATGAATAGTCCAATATGTATTATCTGGTTTCTCTTCAGGTGCATGTAACTCCATCCAATCATTGATGAAATCCACGAGTGCTTGGGATTTGATCGCTATGCGGGGTATATATTTAAGCCCATGAGGTCCAAGCTCAATAGCCCACTTGGCAATCCGGCCAGTTGCTTCTCTGTTTTGAATGATGTCGCCCAGAGGAGCTGAACTGACCATTGTGATAGGATGGCCCTAAAAATAATGTTTAAGCTTACGGCTCGCCATAAACACCCCATATACCAGCTTCTGCCAATGTGGATACCTCTGCTTTGACTCAATGAGCACCTCGCTGATATAATAAACCGGCCGTTGAACCGGATATTCCTTGCCAAGCTCCTTGCGCTCTACCACAATAGCTACGCTAACAGCCCGGGCATTAGCAGCCACATATAATAATAATGGCTCTTTATCGATCAGCGCTGCAAGCATGGGCGGTTCAGCTAGCTGCCTCTTCAGATCCTCGAACGCCTTATCAGTTGTCTCGCTCCAGACAAAGTTATCTGTTTTCTTGAGCATCTGATATAAGGGGATGGCCTTCTCTCCAAGGCGACTGATAAACCGACTCAAGGCTGTAATCCGGCCGGCCAGACGTTGAACATCGTTAATACATGCCGGTTTAGCCAAGGATGTAATTGCCGCAATCTTTTCCGGATTAGCCTCAATGCCTCTGTTTGATACCAGAAAGCCTAAGAGCTTGCCTGCCGGGACACCGAAGACACACTTCTCCGGATTGAGCATCATCTTGTAAACCCGGAGATTGTCAAAGGTTTCTCGTAGATCATCTACCAACGTCTCCTCCTTTCTGGACTTGATCACAATATCATCCACATATGCATGAACATTGCGCCCAATTTGTTTATGAAGGCAATTCTGAACACATCGCTGGTAAGTTGCCTGGGCACTCTTGAGTCCAAACGGCATGAAAACATAGCAGAAGGCTCCAAAGGGAGTTATGAAAGCTGTCTTCTCCTGGTCCTTAACTGCCATTTTGATCTGATGATAACCAGAGTAGGCATCCAGAAAACACAAACGGTCACAACCCGCCGTAGCATCAATTATCTGATCAATGCGAGGGAGAGCAAAGGGGTCTGCATGGCAAGCCTTGTTTAAATCTGTGTAGTCCACACACATGCGCCAAGTGCCATTTTTCTTAAGAACCAGCACCGGATTGGCTAACCACTCTGTATGAAAAACTTCGACAATAAACCCAGCAACCAACAGACGGGCTACCTCTTCACCTATAGCCTTACGTCTCTCCTCATTGAAACGGTGGAGGAACTGCCTGACCGGTTTGAACTTAGTATCAATGTTGAGTGTGTGCTCAGCGAGTTCCCTTGGTACACCTGGCATGTTAGAAGGTTTCCATGCAAAGATGTCCCGATTCTCACGGATGAACTCGATGAGCGCGCTTTCCTATTTGGGATCCAGGTTAGCGCTGATGCTGAACTGTTTGGATGAATCACGAGGAACAAAGTCAACCATATTAGTCTCTGTAGCTGATTTGAACTTCAACGCTGGATCATGTTCCATAGTTGGCTTTTTTAAAGAGGTCATGTCTGCTGGATCAACTTGCTCCTTATAGAATTTCAACTCCTCCGTGGCACAAACCGACTCAGCATAAGCCGCATCACCTTCTTCACACTCCAAAGCAATCTTTCTACTTTCATGTACTGTGATAGCCCCTTTATGACCTGGCATTTTAAGTTGTAGATAAACATAACATGGCCTTGCCATAAACTTAGCATAAACCGGCCGCCCAAACAAGGCGTGGTACGGACTTTTGATCTTTACCACCTCAAATGTCAATGTTTCTGACCTTGAATCATAGTCATCTCCAAAAGCTACCTCCAAAGCTATCTTGCCAACATGATATGCATACTTACCAGGCACCACACCGTGAAAGACCGTATTTGACGGTTTAAGATCCTTATCTGTCAACCACATACGGCGGAATGTATCATAATACAAAATATTGATACTACTTCCCCCATCCATGAGCACTTTAGTGAACTTGTATCCCCCAACTTGAGGGGCTACCACCAGGGCCAAATGACCTGGATTATCAACCCGGGGTGGGTGATCATCTCTACTCCACAAAATAGGTTGCTCAGACCAGCGTAAATACTGAGGTACTGCCGGTTCAACATAGTTTACTGCCCTTTTGTGAAGCTTCTGATCACATTTGCACAAAATAGTAGTGAAGACATGATATTGCCCGCTGTTCAGCTGTTTGGGATTGCTCTGATAACCCGACTGCTGCTGCTGCTGCTGACTCCCCTGATGGTTGTAACCTCCCTAGTTGCCTTGGTGCCCTTGATTGACGTGTCCGGTTTGGTTGCCTGGAAACCCTGAACTGAAACCACCACCTCCGTAACCCGGCCCGTGGGAACCTCCTCCTGAACCGCCGGGTGGGCCGTTGTCATATTGGAACATATTGGAATTCTTGAAATCCCGCATGATATAACAGTCTTTCCAAAGATGTGATGCCGGCTTCTCCTTTGATCCATGCTTTGGACAGGGCTGATTTAATAAGCGCTCCAAATTGTTGCCTGAACCTCCACCCCTCTGGGGCTGCTTGCCCTTACGGCGTTGGCCATTCTCCTGCGTGTTGGTATTTGCAACAAAGTCCAAGCTACTGTCGACCTTGCGCTTATCACCGTTTCCATGGCCTGCCGGATTATGTTGTTGACCTTTGGTATTGCTGTTCTTCTTACCTTTCTCCGGTTTGTCCTCCTCTGAATCCGGATCCTTGGTATTATCTGAATCGGCGTATTTAACCAAAGCGGCCATGAGTGTTGACATGTCATTGCAGTGACATTTGAGCCTTCCCAGCTTCTGTTTTAACGGTTTAAAACGACAATTGCCCTCTAATGTTAACACTACAGTGTCTGCATTGATACGATCTGATGAATGCAAAATCGCTGAGACCCGTTTGACCCAATGGGTCGTGGACTCCCCTTCCTCTTGGACACAAGCGGCCAGATCTACGATTGACATCGGCTGCTTACACATATCCTTGAAGTTCTGGATAAACCGGTGCTTCAATTCGGCCCATGATCCAACAGAGTTGGTCGGCAAGCTCTTTAACCAAGTGCGAGCTGTTCCTTCCAACATCATGGTGAAATATTTAGCACACACTGCCTCATCCACATCTAACATCTCCATTGCCATCTCATAGCTCTCCACCCACGCCTCTGGTTGCAAATCGGCGGTGTAATTTGGTACCTTACGAGGTCCCTTGAAATCCTTGGCCAGTCTCACATTACGCAAAGCGGGGGTTAAACACGGCACCCCTAAGGAACTGAACATCACTCCTGGCTCCACGGAGGCCGTGGGGTGAACCGGAGTATGCTGTCGTGCTCCGTGTCAAGCTGCCAACTCGGCCTCCCGACGTGCACGGCCATGGTCCACAACATCTTGCGCATTAGCGCCTCCCCCGGCCGGGTTGTTCCCTCGTGGCGATTTTGGGCGACGTGCACTACTGGACACGGCCGGTTCGTCCTCCACGTGTCTGCTATAACTCCGGCTTGGACGGGGAGTGGAGTGAATCCTCTCACGACTGTGTGAATACGCCTGCTGTTGATTTAGTGTTGTTTGAAGGAGATCCCTGGCCTGACGTGCTTCCACTGCAACTGGTGACTCGCCGTCGGTTGGGAGGGCCGCCAGACGTGAAGCGGCGGCCACAATGTTGTCCAACGGGTTGGAATAATGCCCGGGTGGCGTTGATACATACTGTGGCACAACGTTGTTCTGGCGAGGTGGGTCCGTTGTGCGTGGCTGAACCGGCACTCCTGTTCCTGGCGCCCCCGCCCGGTTTAGTGTGGGTTGGTTACCATCTCCTGCTCCTGGTGTGTTGAAAAGATTCTACGGCTCATAAACCGACGGGAGACGTGATCGATACCTTCTTCTCATGACTTCCTCTGAAGCATTCTGATCCAGTCTAATCCGGTAGGCCTGTGCTTCTAATTCAGCCCGCTCTGTAGCCATCCTAGCATTCTCTGTTGCCAGGTCCGCTTTAGCCTGGGTTATCTGATCTTTCACCTTTGCAATCTCCGCATTGTGTTGATCCCTGGCTGCTGCATCCACCTCCGCGGCCATCAACGTTGCCAAAGCGTCGAACAAATCAGACAAGACTTGGGCCGGAGGCGGCGCCGAGCTTCCTGCCCTGCTGGTGTGGCCGTCGTTGAATCGGAGAGCATTGCTGCGGCGGTAGATGAATGAGGCGCCGATTGTGTGCCGGCCATGAAGATGGCGGCCCGGTTTGGTAGATCGGTGGAATCCGGAATACTGTTGCACTCGGATCCTCCCTTAATCCGGCCGTCCTGCAACTGGTAAAGTGATTCGGTCTCTCCAGAAGACTCTTCATCAGAACAGACCACGGTCTCTCCATCGGACACCGGTCCGTCCTCATACCTCGATCCATGGACGACACCTACGAAAACATGCCTTGCCTCGGGCTGAACTGGCGAAGAACTTGCACGCCGAGCCGTTTCGATGATGTCGGTGTAGATGTCCGGCTCGGGGGCCGGTTCGCCGATCTTGCCGATGAAGACGTGAATCCCACCAAAGGGGGACCCGGTATCCGTATTCGATTGAATCGGCCTCGGGACCCCATCCTGCGTTGTTGATGTAGAGCTTGCCACGGCGACTCTTCGTCATCCGGCCCACAGCGTATCCCTTAAGTCCGTCGAAGCTGCCCTTCAAGAACTCAAAACCATCGTGCGATAGCCCCACGGTGGGCGCCAATTGTCGTGGGTTTGTCACGGCAGATGTCCTTGTGAAAGGACTTAGTCGTGGAGCCATCGCTACGGGTTAGTTTTAAGGGGTTAAACCGGACAAAGGGACATGGGGAATTTTATACTAGTTCGGCCCCTTCAAGGAAGGTAAAAGCCTACGTCTAGTTGTGATTGGTATTGCTAGGGTTTCGAAGGCCAGGGAGTGAATCCGCTTTGTCTGGCTCTCGAGTTGTTGTCTGTTGTCCTGAACCGATGCCGGGTCGTCCCCTTATATACATGGGCGGCGCCCGTCGGTTTACAGAGTCCCGAGACTGAATCATAAACGTGTCCGGTTCGATCTCCACTCTTTCTATCTTACAATACAAGTTTCATACAAATGCCGGTTCACGGCTACGGGCTTCAAACCGGTTCTGGGCCCTGGACCTTTCCTCTTCTGTCTACATGGGCTTCAAGCATAATCAACTACGGATGAAGTTAACCCGGACTTTCCTGGCCGGTTTACGCCCAGTAGTAATATCCCCAACAGGCGTGGTGGTGATTGGTGGTCGGACTTAGCGGAGGCAAGGGGATGGACGATGCCGGCAACGGCCACCAGGCCAGTTTGTTCCAGAGGCTTCCTTTTTTAATTGCTCAACAATGAGGTTGCTGGAGATAAGGATGAACGAGGGAAGGCCTTGTCTGCAAATGTGGAGAGAGGTGCAGGTATCTTTTAGTTTAATTTCCATCCGTCAGATATAGATCGGACGGTCTATTGCAAGATGGCACACATACCATCGTCACCAACTCGGTTTTTTATAAGATAAGAAATATAAGTATGGAGATACAAACGTATTATTGATACTTGTTTCCGTAAACTAGGATCTACATTCTATTCAACGGCTCAGCATGTGGGGCCTTAGCACAATGACTTCTCGACTGTGTAAAACAAAGGTTTTCCCGTCGCCCATAAGGAGGGGGTGACGGCGGCGCGCTTTCGGCTTGCTCTAGTCCTAGTAGTCATACTAGGTGGTCTACGCACGTGTAGATTTATTCTTTTTCACGTCTCGTGTTCGCCGTACTGCCACGACTGTTGATGAATAGACGGTAAGTTATTCACGGGGAAACCCTTGTTGAGAGAGAGAGAGTGCGTGTGTGATATGTCTAGAGACTGAGGCAATGATAAGGATTCTTTGTGTCTATGTGTGTGGAGGATAGAGACAGACATGTACATGGGGCTTTGTGTTGTGTAACGTGGAGACACATAGACATAATTAGAGAGTGAGTGTGTGAGATACACATGCAGACATGGGGAGAGATGTGTGAGTTAGAGAGATGGAGAATTTTGGTGTGCATCCGAGCTAGATAGGGGGGGATATATACATACCTAGAGCTGGAGAGAATATGCAAGGGTGTGTGTCTTAAAAGAAGCATCCAGATAGCTGGGTGTTTGTGCGCGTGTTTGTGTGTGTGAGAGGGAGTGTGTTTATGTGGAGTAGAGAAACCACTAATGATGTAAACCTAGTATAAGGGAAGGGGGAATGGTGTGACATGTGTGTCAAAGAGAGACAAAGGCATGTGTAGTAGCAGAATAGCATGGGTGCGGGCGGGGAGCATACTATTTGGAAGAGACATCGAGTGTGTGTGGGAGGGGTGTGAGAGCGAGAGAGAGAGAGAGAGAGCTAGCGATGGAGAGAGAGGAAAAGAGGGGGGGAGAGGGGTCGTTTGTGTCCATAAGTGGCGTATAGATACGGAGACAATGTTGATGTTATTCGAAATTGGCCTATGTACGGAGACGCAAGGGAAGCGAGTCATCGTGTTTGTGATAGGGACTTCATGAGAGGTCTAGAATAGATGGTGTAGAGAACAATGTGCGAGATTGAGAATGATGATACATTAGGGAGCTATGGAAAGAGTCACAACATATATGTATACAAGGAAGGAGCTGGGCGGGTCCGCATGTGGGAGAGATAGAAAGAGGAGAGTGGTGCACAAGGAGACAAAGTGTGCTGGTTTGTAGTGAGGCTGGTGTGTGAGGTGAGTATGCGAGAACCACATGACTAGGGAGATAAACGTTTGGGGGCGACGTTTTGTGTGTATGGGAAAGATACACTCTACATAGTGCGTGTGCTTGGGAAAGAGAGATGCCGGGAGACCTAGAGAGTGGGGGAAGAGATGTGTGCATGCCCGAGAGACAAAGTGATAAGAGACCTATATTGCGGTCCGGACGGATTTTAGAAGAGAGGGGAGTGTTAATGTGCTCGTGTGTTCGTGTCTGGGGGAGAGAACGACGTGTGTGTCTGGGGGGTGTCGGGGTTCTGGAACGACACTTATGGGATCCCTCGACGGAATCCCTTCTACAGTTGACGGGGTGTGGGGCTGCGCAAAGAGCGGGTCTAGAAGATCAACTCGGTGGTATTTTTACACAGGTTCGGGCCGCAAGCGATGCGTAAAACCCCAGTCCTGCTTTCTGTGTATTTAGTGTTCTTGAGCTCTTGAACTAGCTACGGTGCATGCCTAGTCCAAAAAGTCCGAATCCTTCCTCAGTACGCTTCGGGCCTCCTTTTATACGTCAAAGGGGTTGCCACAGTGGCACGCAAGAGGTGGAAAGTATGTACAGTGCACAAGTTTATCTCCTGACATCCTAGGACAAACACATTTAATGCGCTGCCTATGTGTTCTCTTGCTTTATTGGGGACGGTAAAGAGGCTCGTCCCATCCATCGCCGTCTCGCCTTGCTTCGACGCGCGTCCAAGGTGACGAGGCATGCAGTGCCACGCTGGCTAGCTGGCTGCTGAGCTGGTGCGGTGGCAAGGTCTTCACGAAGATTTGCATTCCACTACGCAGGTGCTTGGCTGGTTGGCCTAGAAGCTGCATGCTGCCACGCAAGTGCGTGCCTAGTTGATAGGCTGGTCGCCACGTCGGAACGGGCGCGGGGTAGCGAGGCTTTGGCAAGTGCGGGCTTGGCCTCGGTCCCGCAGACGCCCTTGGCAAGGGCCTTGCCGGGATCTTGTGGGCGTCCCTGTCAAGGGTCTTGCCGGGTTGCGAGCATCCCCGTCAAGGGTATTGCTGGGGGCTTGCGAGCGTCCCCGGCAAGGGCCTTGCCGGGGTCTTCGATCGTCCCTGGCAAGATCTTGTCGGGGGTCTCCGTCTTCTGGTTCTCATCTAGCCCGCAGGCCTTTGGTTTTCTCAAATATCTGCATGCCACCATGTAGACGCTCCCGAGCCTTGGTCATGACGTTGTTGATAGCGTCGTAACTCTCAGACTCAAGGGTGGCGGTCTTGCTGGTGTTGGTCAAGTTGCTCCAGTAAGGCTCTTGCCGAGGCCGTGCAAGCCATCCAGGCAAGGCTCTTGCCAGGGGAAACCCATCCCGTCCCTTTGATCTTTATACTTCTGGCTTGGGCGCTGCCTCGGCAGCCTTGTATATTTGCTTACTATGTCCTGCCGAGCCCGGCCGTGGGTGTGGCTATGACTGCCCGTGGACAAGTAAAGGGGTACAGAAGGGCCGCTACTTTTGTACACCGACAGGGGAAGCGACGAAGGGGGGTGGGTGGGGGGGGGGTTGGCTTTAGATAATAAGTGAGGTGTCTATATTTGAGGGACTTTAGCATAATTGAGAAATATATGGTCAATAGTGTGTGCACTCATCGTTGATCAATTTGTTTCACAGTTTGGACTATGAGATAACGATATTTTTAAGCATGCGTGATATACCTTGATGTATCAGAATTGCAAATCTAAGATTGGAATTTTGGAACTCGACTCCATCATTAGCTTTTGTAATCTTTCCCTAATAATAAACCAGCGATCCCTTCTGGTCATACGTCGTCGGTGTTTTTGCGAAAGAGCCCGAACCCGCAGTCCTGTTTAAGTGGATCTGATAAAACCATTTTGACAAAAAACACCCTGCCGCATTTGCCCGTGTCCGCCGCCGCCGACCGCAACCAGCGCCTCCATGCGCGGGCAGCTCGCGCCTGTGCCTCCCTGCCGCCCCGCGCCGCCGCCCACCGGAGCTCCGCTGCCGGACCAACGCGCCGCCATGCCCTCCTCTCCTTCTTCCTTCCCCTCCCTCTTGTTCTATTTCTCACATCCCCCTCCCTCTCTCCTTCGCAGGAAGCGGAAGCCATGGCCCTGGAACTCCATGCCAGACCGCCGCTCCGCGCTGGCCGGCCATCAGAGCGCCGCCGCCGGACCAACGCGCCGCCCTGCCCTCCTCTCCTACTTCCCTCCCTTCCTCTGGTTCTATTTCTCACATCCCTCTCTCTCTCTCCCCCTTCACAGGAAGCGGAAGCCATGGTCGTTGGATCTCCATGCCGGACCGCCACCCCACGCCGGCCGGCCACTGGAGCGCCGCCTCCGGAGCAACGCGGGTTGCCGCGCTGGACCGCAAGCGGATGCACTGGTTGTGCTCGACGGAGATGGGCCCTGTGTGCGTGCCCCCGCAGCCTGGACGAAACTCCGGCGAGGCCATGAGCTCCCGAGCCCCAACCCGGGTGTAGGAGCGTACGGGAGCGCCGTCGTGGATCCTGCGCGTCCTAGGTCCGCCGAGGCCACGGGCTCCCAAGCCAGGCATAGGTGCGTACTGGAGCAACGCCCGCCTGGGCGAGGTCCTCCTGCTTCTGGAGGAGGCGAACAAGCCGAGCCAAGCCATGAGGCGCCCGTGGCCAACACAGTGTATCCTTCAATTGACTATCTGATGTTTTTCTACGTATCTGTGTCATTGACCCATTGTCTAGAGTGTGATTTCACATGTTTGATTTCAGCCAATCATCTATGAAGTGCGACCTTTCATGCTTGAATTCTACAATATCCACTGATGAATTTCATGCTTTTAGTGAACCTCAACAAATTCATGGAAAACGTATTTAATTTTGCCCATCTGATTCGCTTTGCTGCATTATTAGTATGCCTGCCAGACTCCAAATTCAAACCTATAGCCTATAATAAACCCCAGTTTTTTAATCAAGTTTAAACATTTCAGTTCCGTTTTTGGGTTGGAATTTATCAGTGGCCATGTAAGACTGGAAATTGCTCACCACGTGTTCCTTAATGTATATTGTGCCAATAGCTATTAAACCTTCGATATGCTGGAGGGTGATGAGGTGACATGGAGCTAAACATAGATTGAAGATTCTGTCATGGGTTCCTCAGAGAAGATAGAACAAATGCGTATGGAGATCCAGCTGTTGAAGACGCCGAGGGACAAGAACATTCAGGAGTTGTTTGCCTAATGGGTTGGTGAGAACAAGAATACAGTTAACATCATCACAGAGCCCTGCACATCTCGCATGCGAGGCAGTATGTCCCTTTTTCTTTAGCACAACTCATATGTCTCTTCCTACCAGGGAGCGTTCGTAATACTTTGCCTGATTCTATTATGGATTACCCATTTTGTTTACAAGTTGACGTACTTATTAATTTGGTGTCGTATTAACTACACCGGAGTCTGTTCTTGTGCAAAGGAAATTTGATTGGGATTGGCCGCACATCTTAAATGCATCTAGAAAATTAACCACAGATAGATTTCACTCTTATCGCTCTTCTATTCAATACATTTTGATTGCTGAAATTTGAAAGAATGACCAGGTTCTGTAGGAAGCACAAGAAAGTGGGTATGAAAGCTATGAGACGATGGCCAATGCAGATATTGACAGGGCTGGAATATCATTAGAGTCCGGCGCCAACGAATATACATAGCGACTTAAAGTGTGACAATATATTCATAAATAGTCCTGATGGAACAGTGAAGATCGGCGACTATATGGTCTGGCGACATTATTGCATCAATGGAAAAAGCAAAGTGTCAAAGGTGTGTGACATTGTGTTTTTCTGACAGCTACGGATCTGTGAAAATATACCTATTCTATTTACTGTGGATATACTCTCAGGTTACTTTGTTTAAAAATTTATTTTAGTCGTGTACTAACAACCATTGTGTTAAAATGCAGGCGCATTAGACTTTACGGCACTAGAACACTTCACTGGCAATACAATGAGTTGCTTGGGTATTCCAATCCCCTTGCTGAACCCTGTGCTATTCGCAGCCTCTTCTATCAATCCAGCAGCACACCGCTGCCCTTCGCATCCTCCCTGCATCACTGCAACTGGGCCGTGCTCACATCGTCTGCGGTCACATGCGCAATCTCTGCGCTCGACGCTGCCTCCACTGAGATTCATTGCAAGGTCTGTTCATAGCCACGGTTCTTGCTCCATACCATTGTTGATGCTCCTGTTAATGGATAAGTGTCCAACAAAATTACCTGCAGGGTGCCTGAAACGCCCACTGCTGGGTACATGCATACAACAATTATGCCATGTCTTCCCTATTCGATTGGTCGCACAGGTATGTTTCTTTTCCTTCTTTGTTTAGTTTTAAAGAAAAGATTAATTTCTGAACTCACCATATTTTTATACTATATATAAGCATGGATGACTAGAATAGTTGATTGTCAGTTCACTTATATTTCTGCTATGGAAAGGAGCATCAGTTTTACGCATGCTTCCCGGGTCCTTGGTGAGAGGCCTCTGTGATGTTATTCTTTTAGGTAAGCTTTACTCAGGTTGCTACTCATGTCACAGTGTCTGTAATTTAGCCAGAGTCAGGTTCAGAGTTATTGACTGAATTTTTCGGGCACAACCATCAAGCAACCTGAGTAAAGCTTACCTAAGCCAATGATTTTGTTCTTTTAGCTAGAGTCAGGTTCAGAGTTGTTCACTCTGGATTTTTTGGGCACAACCATCAAGCAAGCTAGCACATATTGTTTAACTGAAGCAAAGGGCAGCTAAGCTATGAATGCTTCATTCTTTGTTCTACACAAATGCAGCTACTATTTGTATTTGATCTGAGCAAAGGTGCAACCAATTGAAGTTATTTTGAAGAACCTGCACCTGAGTATATATGTTCTGATTTTATAGCCTGCAGAGTCTGTAGAGTAAAGTTTGTACATTTTGTGAATCGCTTTGTTCCGGTTTCCCTTGGTGTATAGTCTATACTGTATCAGGTTATTTACTATGTGCAGATTTGTTTGTGCCATTGCCGATCATGTACTTCTTTCTGTGCTTGGAAGCATAGTCTCATCGTATCCCCTAGATCTGTATAAGTATATTTAGCTCACATACACTTGGCATTTGTTCTTCAAAAGGCGATGTCCTCGATGCTGGACTCCTGGTAACAGTTTATTACATGTTATTTCTTTTTTTGGTGAGTCTTTTCTTGAGATTTAGGATTATGGAGTTAACGGGTGTTACTTTTGACCTGCTAATACAGCTGCGTTAAACTTTTTGCTCTTCGAAAGCAACTATGTAAGTCTGACGCTAACATAATGTTTACTGCTAAAATACTTCAGTAGGTATAACTTAGAGTCAGGAACACAAGTAGAATTTCATAGAAATTTGTCTAGCTCCTGTAGATGAAAGACTTCCTGCAAGTGAGCTCTTGAATAACTCTTACCTCCAGGAAGATGAGGTCTATTCCAGCGCCTTCAATTTCAGTCTCTCTGGTCTCAAGTGTGACTGAAGATGGGTGGCAATCTGCAAGTTTCGTGCTTTGGAAGGGTGAATTCTTACTGAAAAACCATATGTATCTTACTGACCATATTAATTTATTGCTAAGGTTTCCTCATACCACTGGTAAATATAGCACTGAAAAAACTTTTAAATCAAACTTTACTTCAGTCTTTAATGACACTACGAATTATTTCAGGCTGTTTAAAGAATGCTGAGTTGTCAAGCGAGGTGCTGCAGTGGCTGGCGTTGTCGGGCATGGGACGACGTCTCTAGGCTCCTGCCTGAGGCAAGTCTCTCCGGCCTCCTCGGATGCCCTCTAGGAACTGGCACTGCGTATGATGGTCTCCTCACCTAGCACCTAGGTTGACCTAGCCACCGCCATCAAAGCGGAGAGTTGACAACATATGTATGATTGTTGGACGTGTCAGTCCTGCCATTGACATGTTCAAAACTATGAATTGAGTGATTACAAATATGCTTTGATCAATGAAATGAAAGGATGTTCTGTTACATCTTGTTGTGCAGATATAGGGTTTGAATTATTTTCGGTCGTATCATCTTGGCCCTATAATAAAAAAGCG